>NW_027114461.1:0-22641 GCF_000696795.3 Halyomorpha halys | reverse complement strand
TATATATATATGTATATATATATGTGTGTATAAAAGAACTGAACTGAAAACTGAAGTCCCAGTATCTTGAAGACGTTATTAAAACAGGGGAACAGATCTTGCGGATAATTTGCGTCTCTGGAAAAGTTGGAAAAATAATTTCTTACTTTTTTTTCTTCCTTTCCAATTCTTCTTCATCATTTCCTCCGCTCATTCAACCGTTTCATGTTCTCATTATCCCCTTCTTGGATTTTTTTATTTTATGAATTAAGATCTAAATTTATCTCTTTCGAAAGATTTCTTTTTACCTTTGTATTCATTTATTAGCACATCTTGTTGAAATATTTCTTTACTTTTTTTTTCATTCATTATTGTGTGGTTATTAAAATATTGTATGACTTATTTTATTATAAATCAATTCATATCAACGCCCTAACATTATGTTCCATTAGGCTGTCTTATAAAAATGTGCTAAACTAATTTACTAACAGAAATATACTATTATTTTATATTGTGTAAACTTACTTTTATCTCTACAAAAAAAATTGTATTATCCTCTTATATAAAAATTTATTTTGTCATATATATAGAATTACTAAATTAAATATTATTAAATCAAATATAATATAATTGCTTAATCTAATACGACTATCATTGGCTAGGCAATTGACAACTAAATCCAAGGACCTGGGTTCGAATCCGGTTGTGGCGGATAATCATATGTTACCTGTAGTCCTTGAGTCAGCCCTGTGGGCTCGGGAGCTCTCAGGGGTCCAACCAGCCTTTTAAAGTGGGTATCCTTAATTGGTTAAAAATCTGGCTGTCGAGCGTGATTCTGACCAAATCACCTCCTAGCACAACCGTTTCTTACATAATACTGCACCCCTGTTGTAGTGGTACAGATTTTTTTTTTTAATAACTTTGGAAATATAGGATTACAATTATAATAATAAATTATTAAAATATAATTGATGGATTCAAAAAATAAGATAGTATTTAATAATGTTAAAGTCGATTTAATTGTGTATGTAATACTTTTTTGAGAGCATATTTGAATCATTTTTATCCTATTTGAAAACCCTTAGGATTAAGAATTTAAATTTTTATTTAATTAATTGTATAGTATGTCTGATAATTCAAAAAACAGAATTATTTACTGTGTTTGTAGTTATGTTACGTGATGTAACGTTTCCAAGGATCTATTGAATTTTAATTAAGCGCTGTGATATATATTTTTTCCTAATTAGCAATTTAATTACATTTTATTATAGTATCTTTATGACGAAAATAAAATAAAATTTCCTACTATCAAAATTAACTCCGGTTAAGGTCATGTTTACCGCCGGAATCAAAGGGCAAACTGCTTATTAGTAGACCGTGGAACTCTTTTGACGCCGGTCGTCTGGAATTAATTCGCTACTGGTAGAATTTATTCGAGCGGATTACACTTCAATTAGTGTTATCGAAAATACTTATTGAAATTGTAGAGGAAAATTATTTTATCTTCCTAAAGTGAATATTATGTAATAAATTCAGTTCAAATCTTTTAAAAATAATATTAAATAAAACTTTTATGTATTTGATTATGGTTAAAGTTTGTTCAATTAAGTATGTTATGCATTACTTTTTTGGAGAGTTTAATTCAGAAAAAATATAGAAGTCTTGACTTAATGCATGTATTTTATAATGAAAAATAATTTTAAAAAAAATCGAACATGCAAATTTTGAACATGTATATTTTTTATTGTTGGACGGATTTCAAACCATAAATTAGTTCAATTTAATAATACAAAATTAATTCGTTAAATTTGGAAATAGGTGGCCAACTGACAGTCAGTTACAACCTGCCTTCTACGCCACAACCCCTGATGAAGACCTGAAACTCAGGTCGAAACGTTGGCATAAAATAAATAAATATGGTTTTGTTTATTTATGTTGTTCTTTGCTGACCGCACCCCCCGACAAACTTCTCCAAGTATTACGTAAAATATTTGGACCGAAAAACGATCATTTAACTGGAGAATCTAGAAGGCTAAACAGCTCTGAATTGAGGGAACTGCATCCGGTAAATATAATCCAGGTTGTAGCATTGTGGCTTAGTTAGGAACGAATCCCTAAAATGTTAAAAAACACTGAGTCGACGGGTAAAAGTCTGGGGGGTAGTCCGAAGCGTAGATGGGAGGATTGCGTTAAGTCTGATTTAGCAGATTTGGGTTTGGAGGGGAGATGTATGCAGAGAATGATTGTCCTATATATCGGGGTTTTAACATTCCGACAACAACAATATGATAAATGTGGTTAAATAATTTAGCCATCTGTTCCGATACATGTCCTCAAAGAAGGGATACTTCTCAACAAACAAAGGGGAAGCTTTTCGCACCTTTGGGTACCACAATTCCTTCCTAGTGGTTAATGTGTACCACATGTCGAAAAACCGTGTAATCGGCGATGGGTTCCCACCGTATAATTGATAACCAATGAGAAATAGTATAAAAAGGCGACGCCCCTTTTTGGAACAAGTGGGGGCGGAGGTAAAAAGAAGCAGGACGAAGAGATAGAAGCAGTAGAGATACAGAAATAAGAAGACCGAAGAAAGGGCAAGATGCATTTTTACCAGACGAAGTCCTAAGAAGGGCTATGAGACCTGGACGCCATCCCTTATGAACAAGACGACATTAGGCAATAAGTAATAATGTAATAATCATATCTTATGGCAACCATTTATCATTTCAGTCATTTTAATAACATCATAATAATAATAGTTTTGGAGCACTCAATATAAATTAATTAATTAACTTATTTTTGGATAGTTGCCATCAGCGATTATTCTGGCATCCCAACTAAATTTTAAGACTGATACATAGCAATTGGTGGAATCGGCATCGAACCTTCGGGTTAGTTAGGCCTTTATTATTATTTTATTTATCACACAGAAGATGTTCCAGAAGAATTACTAAGACTTATTTATTTTTTTTTTTTACAATGTTTTTACATAATTTTAAGTGTTTTAATGATGCCTACCTTTCGTTTCTTACTTAAAATCAGAAGTAAAAGAATATGAAAAGTGAAAGATATTTTAATATATTTTTCCATTTAAAGGAAAATGTAAATTTTATCTAAATAAAGTTGTTTACCCGACGAAGCCTTTTACATTGATTAATTGAATGTGGGCTCTCTAATTTAGTGCGGAGGCGGAACGCATCCAAAATATATATAGCTAATAAGCCCTTCGGTCGATGTTGACGTCAGTAGTGTGGGTGGTTGGGTGAAGGCGTTGTTTATGACCGTTTGAAATTATTATTATTTCACCAATAATCTGTTTAAAATTATTATTATTTTATCAATATTCAAACATTCGTTGAAAAAGATAATATAATCTTATAATGAAATTAACAAAACTTTTTTAAAGAATTATTTATTATTATATAAAAACTGAAGTTAGGTCGTGTTTGAAGATATTAAGGGTTCAATAAAAAATGAGCGAAGCTTTTAGTTTTTTTCTTGAATAAAATAAACCTCCGGTTCTGCCCAAATACATGGGGTTACTAAAACGAAAATGATTGGATATATAAACATTAGCATATATTAACCCGTTTGGGACAAAAAGAACACAAAAAACTCCTATTTGTTCATTTCGACTGAATAAATCTAGTTTAAGGACTTTCAAACCTAGTCCGGTTCACTGACGCTTTAAATGGACTATTAGTGATTAGAAAGAAGAAAAAATGAAATTGATAACATGCCTAAATTATTAAGAATAAATAATTAAAGAATGACGAGGAATTAAGAAAAAATTTGAGAACTCAAATGAAATAGTTTATGATCGAAAAATATTTAAAAGGAGGCTGTTTAAAATTAGGTTACGTTCAAGGCTTTCATTTCAACTTTTTCAATCGTCCGAATTCCCTGGCTCAGTCATTATCGGGCTCTGTTATCCTTAAATCCTTGTGTTTTATAATAAATTTGGTATTTGGAGTTCTTACAAAAGCTATACATAGTGATATTTTAGACGGCCTTAAAATATCTGTTGGAGGTTATTTCTACAGATCGGATCGACGGATCTCTTATCCATCAATTCCCACTAACCGACCAGAACAATTGTCTGTCAGATTTTCCTTTATCGAATCCACCAGCGTTGTAGTTTTGTTCGTGTATGAAGTAAACTCGCCAGTTTTTTCTGATTTAAACCAGGAGCCGGAAACGTTATTTTTTATTTATTAAGAAAAGTACACCCAATATGGTCCGACTAAATGACATCTATCAGTCACATGGTACTGATCTAGTGGTTAATTAACGATAACAGTACAATATAACCGGCAACCTTCAACATTCTGCAAGAGTTTATTATTGCCAAAAAAAATACGAAAAGAGTATTCGGAATGTTAAAGTTTTATATTGATTTAATATGAAAATACTATTATTTTTTACCGGATCTTACGTTTCTATTTAGATTTCCTTTCACTCTTAAGTTCTCATTTACAATATAATGAGGTAATGAAGCAGTCGGTCGGTTAATTTGGACTATACAATACAAATAATAATAATAAAGTAAAATAAAATTAAAAAAACAAGTATATATGATTCGTCCGAGAATGGCGAAAAGGTACAATTAGTATGGAATGTGAAAGCTGACGGTGTTGCAATGTGCAATGGCTGGTTTCGATCGCTTCTTATAAATCACGCTCCCCGCTCCTGTACGAATGTCTATTTGCAGATTTTTTAAAGTTTTGTTTAACGATTTTATTTATTATTATTAGAGAAAAATAAATAGAGAAGCAAAATCACTGTTTTGATATTATTAGAAGCAAACAAAGGCTGTAGTGTTTCAAATCCCAGTAAATATATCACCAGTCTACATTATCTCTATTCAGGCACCATCTGGATGAAAATTTGCGTTAGAACAGGCTTGTCCAACTTACGGCCCGTGAGATCTTGTTAGATAAACAAAAATGACATAGAAACGCCTTCCTTTTGAAATAAATTTTATAATTTAATATAAATATTTTTTTAATTTAGGACTAAAAATCTCATCAATGTTCATAAGCACGTTCCTTTGAAAGTGTGTTTTCGTCGATGAAGTTTATAAAAACCCAAAATAAAAATAAACTTTATGATGTACGAGATATAATTTTTCTCATGAGGTTAGCCACAACAGAACTAGAGGTGGATATTCGTCCGTTGATTGAAGCACCTGCTCGACCACAATATTCACCCTAAATATATATTTTGATAGTCATTGCAATATTTGTATTGATTGATAAATAATAAAAATATTTTGTCATATTTCCCATTTTTATACATGACTAGTATAAAAAAATATGACTAATTTTTTATCAATTATTATTGTTATTATTTATTATTTTACGATCTTATTAACTAGCTTACACACTAACCTAATTGATAATTTATAGTATATAATCATTATATGGCCCGAAACCTTAATGTTTTTAATTTTGATCCTGAGGAACAGCTAAACCGTCGAACATCAAACGTATCCAATCCTTTCAATCCAAAATCCTTAGAACCATAGTTATTGCACCCTACTACGTTTCCAACAGGACACTACACCATCCATACAGCCCACCTAGAAGGTTAAAACGGCAGTGGCCAAGAGACTTATTAAAATAAAAATGGACAATTGGAGTTCTGGCAATGGTCAGATTCTCCACTCAAGTTGAGTGTTTGCAGCTTTAGCGCACTTGCTCAGCCTCCTCTGGCTCATTACCAGTGATGCGGCGAGAGGGATGCGCTGGGATCTTTTGAGGTCTGCTCTACCCCTCACACGTGGGGGATAGAGTGAGCTCAGGAATCCTCCGGTCGATTGTGTAAATATTGTATATATTATTTTATCATTATGTTATTTTATTTATTTATTTTTCATACAGATAGTTTGATGTTCATCTTGTTTATTCTTTTGTTTGTATATATTTTAAGATAGTTGTTTTTTTTTTGTTTTTTTTATTTTTTTTTTTAAATTTATTTTATTTCATTTTATTATTTTTTTTTTTAAATTTTAGTATGTATGAGATCATGCATCACTATTACCTATTGTCCACAACTGTGTGGCAGATTGTAATATCTATCAATAAATAAATCTATCAATTACAAAAAAAAAAAAAAAATTGGCCCTGAAGGCTTTGTAAATTGGATTACCTTGCATGAGTAAATCACATATGAAAGGCAAAAGAAAAATAATAATAAATAAATTAAAAGATAGTTTAGTACTTGTTCAGTAAAGCAAGATAGCCTAGAAGTAAAAAAACAAAACTATTTGATATTAATTCTGTTCCAACACGAGTTAAAACTATGATCAAATTAAAACTCTTTTAACGATCAATCCCTTCAGCTATAACCTTTCTATCATCAAAAACCCTACCTCGCATGGGGCCACCAGTATTTTTTCATTTCAAATACTACAATCCGCAAGCCTTTGGCAGTTCGATAGCAGTCAAAGCTTTTTTTGGGACGAGAACCTAATGATTTACCTAACATTTGATTCGCAGCTTCTTTCTCCCCTGTTGAGTTCATGAGATAACTGACTATACCATTATCGTATCTGCAAAAATACATAGCTTTGTTCTTTGGCAGTTATGCAACAGTGAAATATGAAAGAAGCGGTTAGCTCAGGACCATTAATACTGAAGCAAACGATTACCGGAACGGGCCAAAGGAAAACCGGGATCATTGGATGCCATTATTACTTTCTTCTTTTATTTACTAATAGTAGGCGGAAATGAAGAAAACTTCGGAAGAAAAAGCCTGATAAAACCGAATGCATCTTTGATAAATTATTTCGTTATATCCTTTGATACGGGAGTTGGTAGCTCAGTGGAAAGGTACTTTACTACTAACTCCAAGGACCCGGGATCTAATTAGATTGTGGCCAGATAATTATTTTCTGTTTTATTGTTGTTATGAGTCAGCCCTGTGGATTCGGGAGACCTTCGGTGTCGTTCCAGCTTCATGAATTGGGTAAAATATTTATAACTTTTTATAATTATCTCTCACATATTTATTACTTTTATTTAAAGATATTTCTTTTTCATATGCAAGTGTGTTGAGTATTTTTTAAAAAATATTTTAATGGAATATAATTGCGCATGATCACCTATAATTTTGATGTATGTTTATTTTTTCTATATTTATAATTTTCACTATTTATTATGCTGAGAGAGGATCATATATAATTATATAGGTAAATAATATTAGACAAAATTAAAAATATTATACAAATAAAAATAAGTAAGAAAGATGAGAAAAAATAATGAAAATATTGAAAAAGAAAAAGAACTGAAATAATACAAAAAAAAAAATAATGTACTACTATTATGTATTTTAATATTTACTAACTATACCTATGTAATATAAGAATAATGAGCAATTGTCCAACTAGTCTTAGTACTGCTTTGTGTAGCAGGCCAATGCAATTCAGCGGTTCTGTATGATGTAATGGTATTTATAGCCTGGCTGGGCTTGAAAGTCGATTTAAACAAAAGGCTTATTCTAAAGTACTTTTAATTTTGTTATTTTGATTTGATTAACCATTTCTATTGTTGTAAATAGTAATACAAAATAGATAAATTTAAATCATGAATGAATTTGATAATTAAGTTAAGGGGAAATATTTTTCCAAATAAAAAATAAATTATTGAGCACTTCGGGGCTAGTGATTGGTTGAGAACATTGTGGGTTCGATCCCCAATTGAGTCAATCAATATTTATTTCGTGGTCGCCTTGAGAATTGAATATTGACTATTCTTCTCTGGGATTACATAGGTCTTTAATGAAGGACTTGAGTTAAAAAATATCAGTAGTAATATAGGTGTATAATATATCATCAAAAAGCTAAAAGTTTAGAAAAATAATACCTAGAGATAAGAGAGAAAAACAATTAAAAACGTTGTGCTGGCCAAGTACATTGGGTTGCCTCATACACAGCATACTTATAACTAGCAAAACACAATTTTTTTGAAATCCTATTAATATAAAGCATAAAGCATAAAATTCTGTAAATTGTTACATTATAAAATATTTTGAATTATGTGCTAAAGTTATACATGAATTTTTTTCTCTTTTTTATTTATTATTTCTTCCCTTACACATTTTAATTTTTGTCTTTAAATGTATTTCATTTTTCCATTTTCTCAATTATAAAATTTTTCTCTCCTTTTTTTCTATCAAACATAAAAGTAATTAATGTTCAAAGTATAAAAATGCTATAAACATTCCCAATGTAGTTTTTTTTTTTTTTTTTCTTTTTAGTTTATTCACAACTGTAAAAGTATTTTTACAACCAGTGAATGAGATGTAGAGAGAGTGAAAAAATAAATAATTAATAAAAAAAAAAAAGGCGTGAAGGTTAAGGTCATCCAATGATGCCTCTCCATTAAAAATGAAATTAAAAAATCAATTTAAGAGGTCCCTGTTCCAGGTCCTTCGGAAACCTCGTCTCGTATCTGGGAAGTCTAGTGTTGATAGTTCTTGGATTAGAGGGTTAGTGTGTGTTGGAAGTGCGTCGTGAAACCGTTTATATAATGATTTAATGGTTTTTTGTACGTAGGGAGTTCGTAAGTCTTTGTGTAAGTTCTTGTTACTGATGTAGGGGGGAGCGCTACTGATCAGTCTTAGTAATTTTGATTGAAACTGTTGTGGTTTCAGTAAGTTTAGTAAGGTTCAGTAAGGTTATTTTTTTTGGCATATCCGTAAATTTGTGCACCGTAAGTCCAAATTGGTCTGAGATGGTCAGTATAAATCTTTAGTTTTTCTGAAAGTGGTAATTTTGATCGTTTATTTAAAAGATGAAATAATAATTTAAGTCGGAAATTTAGCTTTTGTTTTGTTATTTTTATGTGAGGGGTCCATGTAAGTCGTTTGTTTAATCTCAATCCAAGGTATTTTACTGTGTGTGTCCCCCAATGTAGTTAAAAAATATATACATACGATACATAAAACCTAACATGGTCGTCCACATTCACAATCTATTAATATTTTTTAAAAACACTCTAAAACATACATACAAAGATTAAAATAAAATAAATGAGTATATTAAGCTAAAAGTAATAAATATACAAATTAATAATTATAAAAAGTTACCAAATATAATAAAAAGAATCGATAAATATAAAAAGTAATAAACATTTATCCAGCAGTTCTGGAAGATAATAGAGATGACTTAAAAGTATAATTAAACTGAGTTTATAAATAAATGTTTTCCTTTTCCTAGGCTTATTATGGCAATAAAAAACTTTGGAATCGTAGTTTTTTAGGTTATATTATTATTATTATTTTTTATGACTTTCATATTTTGTTTACGGTTCTATTTTTTTATTTCCATTGGGTGTTCAGAAGTTTTGAATCTTTGGCCGCCCGAACCAGCCTTCTGCAGGTCTGTCTGTCTTGGGCTACTGATTTTCAGTTTTCTGCATGTAGCTCTTTCGCATCTTTGTCGATTCTGTCTATCCATTTGGCTCTTGGCCTCCCACTTGGTCTCTTGCCAACAATAGTAGTATTCATTGTTGTGTAGAGGCGTCCTGATGGATTGCTTCGAACCACATGCCTCATCCATCTTGACCTCCTTGCCTTCATATCTTGAGATATTGATTGACTAGTCTCTGCAAGCAGTTGGACATTAATGTTATTGTTATTATCGCATCTGTATACGCCTTTTATTAATGGTTTTACCTTTGTGAAATTCATGCATAGTTTAATTTCCTTTTGTTTATTGTGTTTTGTTGACGTATTTGGATAATGCTGGGTTTTATTAAATCCTTAGGTCGGTTCAGTTTTAATATGGTTTTAAAATTCAAATTGGTTCGAAGATGAGTTTTGAAATTCGAATTTTATTCAGATGGAAAAATTTGGATGTAATCCGAAACGAAGGAAGACAAATCGTTGAGGCGTAGGTGGGATGATGAATTCGTTTCTGACTTCGACTTGGGTCATAGCGTATTGAAAGGATATTTATAAGCCTTCATTATTGAATTTCGGTTTCATACGATCCTCCCTATGAATATTTTATATACATTAAAATTTGGTCATATAAATTCCTAAACCCTGAACAATATTTTTGTTTTTTTACCACTGAAGAGAGACATTTGATCCCGGGGATTATAGTGACTCAGGAGAGTTGGTGAGCCCTACTCCATTTTAATTGGGGGCGTGGGGAGAGGACATTGTTCTCTTGGCTATCGATTACCGCACTCTTCTATAATCTTTGTCTCTTGGAAATGAGCAATAAAAAAAATTATACATTTTAAAGGTTCACCATATTTTATTAAATAATATTAGTA
This sequence comes from Halyomorpha halys, assembly GCF_000696795.3. NCBI lineage: Eukaryota > Metazoa > Arthropoda > Insecta > Hemiptera > Pentatomidae > Halyomorpha > Halyomorpha halys. Next base: position 12,373 of record NW_027114461.1, on the reverse strand, counting down.
ATAGTAATAAATGACTTGGGCTAATCGTAATATCAGAGGTATACCGCGAGCAATAGTTCAATAGCAATATCGATAGTATTGGTCGTTATTATCGAAATTCTTATCGATAGTGGCCAGACTATCGAAATGACTATGGATGGCGTTGCTGATACCGCTCTTTTCTCCGCATTTGAATTGCAAAAATTGAATGTTTATAAATTATAATAACAACATTTAAGTTTTATTGAATTAATAATTAATTATTTAATTATAAGTGATGAAATAAAAATAAAGAACTATTTAAATTAAAGTAAGAAGGTTGTTAAACTAAACCTATGAAACGTTTTACTTATTACAGCTTTTAAAAGAAAATACTGAACTCGAATCCAAGGATTTCATTTCGATGTTGGAATTTATTAATTAACAAATAATTGAATTATTGTTTTTCTCTATGTGAAGTTAATAAACTGCTTATATATCTGATGGCACTATGTTCAGCGAACCTCTTTCAGTCTTCGGCTGCCCTCCTCCATCCTTCGAAACCCAATGAGCAATGTTTCACTTCTACACCCTGCAGCTAGATCTTCCTCTGCATCTTTTTCCACCTGCGTGTCCCCTCCTTAATAATTTTAGGGAACCTTAATGCTGGAAACGAAATCTGGTGTTGCATACAGACTTCTCAGTTGCTCATTTGTCTTCATCCGCCAAGATTCCTTTCTTTCGTAGCATTCAGGACTCGCTTCCAGATACTAGTTGCAGGACCTCTTACAGTACCGTACAGTAACTCTTACTTCGAGGGCTCTAAATTATTAGAGACCAATAGCATTTATTACCAACTGTTGTCTTTAACTTAAGTTCTCCCCTAATCTTATCCTGAGTGATAACTCCAGCTCCGAAATATTAAAGCTGTGGCACACTCTGGATGTGGTATCCTCTATCTTCTTTACTGATTATTTTTTAATTGTTCTTTTTTTTCAGAATTGATTACCATTTCTGTTTTTCTATCAACTATTTCGCACTCCTTGAACACCCTAAACAACGTACCGACTGTTCTTTTAGGAACCAAATCGTTCCCAAACGCTTGATGTGTCACTTTGTGGTATATTCATCCTCATGGTCTTGTGCGGATCAACCTCATGACTACTTCTAGCGCCATATTCAATTGTACTGGGGAAAGAGAAAATAACGTTACTTATCTTCTCCAAAGAAAAAACTTCCATACATCACCTTTTCTGATTTCAGTACTTTTATTTACATATAATAAATTATTTTGTTTTATTTATTAGCAGTTCTTTTAATGAATAAAATGAAAATCTAAATGAGTCGCAAGTGATCTGCCCTGAGAACATCTCATGTAATATATGGAATCATTTGATAAGAAATCATACTGTGTAAGTAAATGCCAATTGATATTATCAAAACTATTCAACTGTCACCCACTATCCGTTACGTGAGGTTCAGATAACCTCCGGGTTCATTTAGTCTTTTTATTTATTATCAGTAATAAATAATAAATAGGTTAAAATATTTTCTCACTATATATAATATTTTTTTTAAAATTCTTACTATTTATTTTTCTGTTTCAGGTGAGGATCTGTTAGAAGAGTTAGAAAAAAACGCATATCGCAGTAGGTTTTTAATATTTTCGTTGTTTGTTTATCATTATTGTTCTACTACTTGTCAAATATTATAGTATTAGACATGCCCAATACTATTTTACGGTATCAACAAATCCAGAAACCCTCATGCGTCCCCTCACATTGTAACGAACGATTGACGATAATCTTATTTTTATTGAAAATATTGTTTTTTGATACCTTTTCATAAAAAGGAAATTAAAATTTTGAATTAAGTTAAAATTATATTTGGAATATAAATTTATCAAAGAAAAAACAAATTTTTTCTAGCGAATTAAATAAATATGTAAAATACATTACATGTTTGATTTGTGTTATGCGTTATATAGTTCTCATTCAAAGGTGTATAGATAGTTATTTACTTAGTATTATATTACTTTATTTAATAACTTCATTAGAATATATTACAGTACTATTAACTTAAATTACTTTATTGTATTACTTTATATTATGTTTTGAAAACTGATTTACTTATTGTATTATAGTTACTATACGAATACTTATTTATTGTTTTATGCGAATTGAATAATGCACAACATTCAGATAGAAGATACTATACTAATTCACTTAGTATTATATTATTTTGTTATTTACAAACTTTCTTAGATTATATTACTTTTTAATTTAATTAAATTATTCTATTATATAACTTAATTGACTTAATATTATAAGAATACTTATTTACTTTTCGTAATTTCTATACAAATAGTTTATTTTATTTGTTTACTTATTTTTTATCTAATTAAATAAACCTGTAAATTACCTTACTTGTTTAATATTTGTTATGCGTTATATAATGCTCTTTCAATGATTGTGTGTTACTGTAAAAAATGTCACAATTTGCACTCGTTGGCATTTATTCAAACTTAAACACAGTTAACAACCGTTAAAACGTTAGTACGTTTAAAAATAATAGTGTAGTCTCTAACATGCGGATTTTAAGTTTCCTGATACCATTTACCACTTTGACGTTTTCTCCTTTATATTTAATTGTAACTTAAATTGGAAGAAAGTTTATTAATTTTATTTCTGCCATTTTCTAATTAAATTTATAATAACAACGACTATGAAAAATAACTTATTCTTAACTACTCGCCCATCTCAAGTTATTATTTACGCTTTCTATTGATGGTTCCGTTTTATTGCCACCTATTACGGTCACCGGTTTTATTGTTTTACGCAAGATTATAAAAAATATAATAATAATAGAATTTATAATAATATAAATTTAATTCATAGTATTACTAATACTTTATCGAAGAAAACATATTGAGATATGAAATAATACTATTGATGTGTTCATGAGGTAGTACAGTTTTGGGAAATGATTTTAGAACCTGATCGAATTACTAAAAACTAATATGCACTTATTGAGCATAAATTTGCACAGGTTTGTTTTTATGCACCTCACCTAACAATAATCAACATTTTGCGCCATTAAAACTTGTTTATTCTAATATATTTAGTGATTTTATTGTCTGTTTATTTAATTGATTATGAGTACCTTTGATGTCAGTGACCTCTTATTAGTTATTATGGTAAACTCATCATATGGTATATGGTAAATTATAATATTAGAATAAGATATTTGACCGTTTGAAGCAGATTGTTGGTAGATAGTCTGGGTGGCGGTCAATAAAGTTATCGAAATAGTAGAAGACTACTATTTATTGTTAATTTACGTTTCACCCCACTTTGCAGGGCTTCGTCAGGGCTGTCAGATTGAAACAGAGATGACAACTCAGTTGTGATCTGACAACTCTGACGAAGCCCTGGTAAGTGGGGCGAAACGTTGATTAACAATAAATAGTTATCTTCTATTATTTCAATCCCTTTATTGACAGCCATCCGGACTATCTTCCTACAATCTGCTTCATAATGAGGTGTAGATAGTTGCCCGTATATTAATGATTGGAGAGGTTTGTCGGGGGGGTGCGGTCAGCAAAGAACAACATAAATAAACAAAGCAATATTTATTTATTTTATGCCGACGTTTCGACCTGAGTTTCAGATCTTCATCAGGGCTATAGAACAAAAGAGATAAGAACAACATTTAGAGAAACATAAATCTGTTTGTATACTATTCCTTTTCAATTTTATGTTTCTCTAAATGTTGTTGTTATCTCTTTTGTGATATAGCCCTGATGACGACCTGAAACTCAGGTCGAAACTTCGGCATAAAATAAATAAATATTGTTTTGTTTATTTGTGTTGTTCTTTGCTGACCGCACCCCACGACAAACTTCTCCAATAATTACAATCTGCTTCATACCGTCAACTATCTTCTTCCAATATGAGTAAAATATAATTACTAAATAAACTTGCAACTTTTTACAGATTCCTATTCTACAATAGCACGTTCCAATAACGTGTTATCACCTACAGGGAATTATTTAAAAATATTTTGTGAATTCCTTGGTCGATAAAAATTAATTCATTTCATTCATTGGGGAGTGATCAGATTTGAAGTCAATTTTAGATTATCCATTTCAAAATGAGGTTTATAGAACAGAAAAGAAGATTTGAAGGAAAATAAATTATTGATAAATAAGTGAAATGATGAATTGTTGAGGGTAGGAAGGCCAAAAGTTTTGTGATACGAGTTAGTTGGTTAGTTTAAGTAATGTAATGGGGAAAATAATTATGTTGATATGTAGACTAGATGTTAATGAGGAAGAAGTCTTTGTGCCCATATGACATGCACTTTACTAACTTGATTTGAGCTGTCTGTACTTAGAACTGTGATGGGCCACCTGTGCTGCTTCGGCTGCTGAGATGGGGTGGCCGCCCTCAAGAGCCCAAGTGGATAAAAAAGAAGTTATTCCACCCCAATGTTTGATTGCTTTAATGAAAACTACTCAAAATAGATGAACCTGCCATGCATAGTTAGGGGGAATAAAAAATAACGATAAAAATTTTTTTTTTTATTCGGAGCTCCAAATCGTTAAAACTACCTACAACACTAGAAAACCTGATAGAACATTGTTTAAATTAGAGTAAGTAAAATACGAGCGCTAACAAAGCTGTTTACTCTCATATTTTCTGAGATACATTTTTTTTAAATCAACATTTCATAAATATGCACTGAAAATCAGTAGTGAGTATAGCTTTGGGGAATCTATATCTAAGGAATCGTGTGACTTAGAAATGCCTATAAGCTCTCAAATTAAAGCTATTGATATCACTATTGATATTTCATGAAATGGATCAAATTCTACAAAATTTACTATAATTTAAATAATATGTTATAAGGTTTTCTAGTTTTGTTGGTAGTTTCAAACTCGGAATGAAAAATAGGTTGTTTTTTTAATTTCGAAACTGCCGCCGGTTTGTGTTCCCCCTAACTATGCTTGGTAGATTCATCAATATTCACTAGTAATTATATGCAGTTTTCATTAAAGTAATAATAAATTGGGGTGAAATAACTGAATTTTTTTCACAGTTAGGGATTAGACTCATCAGGTCAAATTTCCCCCTTGTTCTTCATAGGTGGCGCCGCGTTAGTTAGCTTCTGTACCAATAGATAGCGCCCATGATCCTTTTTTGACAATGAAATTATCTCTACATCAAAAGTCCCCACAAATTATAAAACCACATGCTTGTACACTGAACGCATCATTTAAAGAATTTTCCTTTTAATTTACATATTTTAATTTATTTTCTCTACTAAACTATGTTTATTTGTAATTTATTTAGTTAAAATTTGGTATTTTTTTTTAGTTTTATTTCTATTAATTCTATCTTTCTTTTTTCTTGATTTTACTTTGAATATATCATGGGTTCCCAACCAGTTGTCCATTGATCGTAGGTAGGCCACGAGAGCGCTGGAGTGGGTTTGAGTTTGGTCTAGCAACACATATTTTTGTAAGGATATGTTGAAAGATCTATTTTAATAATATGCTTTCCTTATGTTGCTATATCATCTGAAAGGTTTTAACTGGCAAATTTAAAATAAAAGTTACTTAAAATAGGCTTTTAACGTGCCTAATTTTCAAATATTTTCCGAAGGTGACCTCAGTCGGGAGTAGGGGTAGGCCGCCCTTGGTGCAATTACCATGTGTTGGAAACCACTAATATATATATATATATATAGTATGAATGAATATATGAAACGCTAATATTTATTTTCCTTGATTGGTGCTGCTTGTATTATAATTATAAATTATACTGTAAAATATAATTAATAATATATCAAAAATTAACTATACTATAACTATGTATGGTTCCAATATACAGGTTTTTCTGCTATTAGAATCAAATATTCTTATAAATTACGAAAATAACTGCTTATGATGTGTTTCTAGAATATATATTTTGGATTCAGTATTTTACAAAAAAACGTTTAGATTTTGTGACATACTGGAGGATTATTGATTGACCGTGTGTATGGATGAATGGAATATGGATAGTAAATGATTATACTATTTTTATTGAGCCTAAAAATAGTATAATCATTTACTGTTTGAGTTTTTTTGACCGCGCCATATTCCATTCATTGTTTAGATTTTGGTTTCACTCTGGGTCCTGGAAGAGATGTTGAATCCAAAATTATAGCTGAAATGTTTTGAAGTGACCTGTGCGGTATCAAAGGTATTAGCTACGGCAGAAATTAACCTCGTAGGATGTCCAAGGAGTACGTACAATGGCTGAATTCTTTTTCCAGGTCAACGGCCGGGGCAGTGCCGCCAGGGATCGCTCGCCGCAAGGTCGGTGGGGTAATGAGGTGCGGTAGGCACGATCCACAAATCGGAGCAGGTATGCGGGCGGCTGTAATTTGGGGGGGGTGGTATGACTTTGGAAACAAAAGGAGAAATCATTCTCGATTTGGAGGAAGGTGGAGTGGCTGAAGGCCGAGGATGTTAATGGCCATATTTCAGCAAAAATAAAGCTGTAATCAACTAATGAGTTTCGTGTTCGTAGGATATGTTTTGAAAATAGGTAAATGAAAGAATTGATTAGATTGAAATTATAGAAAACAAAAATTTACCTCTCTTCAGCGCTTTGGACTCCTACACAAAATTACGATAGAATGTAAAATTTGGGTTATGACTTTAGAAGAACAATGACGTATTTACAAGATACTGGTTACTGTGAGGCTGATATTTATTATTTTATGAATTGAAATGCCTTAAAGTTGTAATAGTAACAGGAGATGTCTATAAACTACTATCATAGAAGAATATAACCGAATCTGTGGGTTGTTCTATTAAAACAAATTGGAATTTTTTTTCTTCTGCCACATATTGAAACAGTTCAGTAGCATCAGAGTAAATACTGTCATGACTGTTTCTATCATTCAGTTAAGTGACTGTGACAGTGGCTGTGACGTTTGCTGCAACGACTGTAAAGTATCATCGTATTACGGGATATTTGTCTTTTTTTTGGTGCCTTCGATTGCTACAAATACTTAACAAACCGCACTACACGTGGATACTTTCTTATCAACTTTGGATATAGTAAAACAAACTGTGTGTATAAGCTACCTCAAGACATATGGTACGGTAAAGACATAAAAAAGGTTCCTACCTACTATTTTATTTCAGTGTTTTAATATTAATGAAGCTGACCTATAATGTTTATGTCTACAATGAAAATTTAATATATATATATTTAACTTTATTATTACAAAGGTGAATAACACTGATAACACATCTCGATTGAAAAGTAATCTACCAATTCCAAAAGGCAGGTGCCAACATCAGAAGCTACTCTAACAAGATCTGTTGACTATTTAAAGGGCCGTGACAGGGCCCCAGCGGCAGGGCTAAAGGGCGGGAGATCGATGTTTTCGCGGCAGTTTCCATGGCGACAGCCTCCCCGCCTCCAGCTACCGATGTTTACAGTCGCTTCTCTCGGCGTTCGTTTGCCTCCTCTTTTCTTTAATATGCTGCCAATGTAAATATAACACTGTCATATATAGGATAATTACTGTAGTATAGTATTATATAAATAATCCATAGGATCTACTCTACCCTGGACTGATATTCGACATAAGGATGACAAGGGGTCATCAAGAAAAAAAGACAAAACCAAAGTTGAAGACTAAGACTACTTTTTTCAATCCTTTCGAAATTAAATACTTACACTTCGTGAAACCAATGTGGACCTACGATGGCAAAAATATTCAGAACGATTAAAAAAGTTCCGTAATAAGTCAACATAACTTTACGTACTGAACAAGGTAACTTTTTTTATTATACCTAAAACATAGTTTTCAAGTTATCACGTGTGTTCGTCGAAACCAGCTTTTCAAAGGATAATCTTTTTAGGTCAACTTTGTGGATCTTATCATACTGCAGATATGAAAGAAGAAAAAAAAAACACTCGAGATAAATATTTGTTTATTGGGTTCAATATCCTAATGCACTCCAAGTAGGGCAAGAAGGCGAGCTATCCTGCAGGTTATGAACCTATTGTATGAGGAAGGTACATGTATATCTCTTGGTCCGCCAGGAAACACTGCCAGTGATTGGTATTGAATTGGTTCTTAAGCCGGACGTCTGCGTCGCGTGAGGCATGGACCTGTATGAAGCGGCCTCTCTTTTATTTATTTATTTCAGTTTCACTTTTGAAGTAGTGTTTTATTTTAGCTAGTTATTAGCTACTAGGGGTTATAGGTCTTTTATGTTGAGATAACAGCAATCAAGACTTTTAAGGTACTTTCCTAAGGACCATTGGTTGAATGAATACATTTTTCAGTATTGAGAAACATGGAAGTGTTGAGTTAGAAAGGAATGAACAAAAGTAAAAGGAAGAAGGAATATAAAAACAGAAGATACTCATGATTCTGTACGTTTCGGACTACTCTTGGCTGAAGATTGATTTAAACCAGATGTCTGCTCATTCGGGGCTGTTCTTTCCCCTATTTGATTTTTTACTATTATCTAACATCTTTATCTTTCCATACATGTTTAATTTCTTTAAGTAAAATATTTCAAGATGATTTTTTACTATTATCTAACACCTTTATATACTTACCTTTTTTAAGTTTGCAAATTTAAATGAAGGAAAGAAGAGAAGTGGTTTGTAAAAGTTTAAATCTAACGAAAAAAAATTATATAGAAAAGATTATATGGGACAAAGGGAATTAGCCTGCATTTTTAAGATTTGAAAAAAGAAAATGACATCAATATGAAGGTATCCTTGAGAATGGTCTGAGGGTCGAAACGTTGGTAAGGTTGTAAAGAATAAAGTTGAAAGAACAAAAGAATCAAATTTGTTTTAAATTAAGAATAAACTAAACCACTCTCAAACAAGAATATATAAAATAATTAATCTAATGTTAAATTTTGTTATATATAGATGTAAACATTTTTATTTTGATTCGGTAATGGACGGATAGACCAAAACGTCGTCCTAAATGTATCGGTAAAGGAATATTAGAGTTTTTCCTCGAAGCGAAGTAATGTAAAAGTAAACTTTGATGGTTTTTTAGCAGGTCGGGAACTGCTGTGATTTTAGCAGGTCGGGAACTGTTGTGATTTTAGCAGCTCGAGAACTGTTGTGATTTTAGCAGCTCGGGAACTGCTATGATTTTAGCAGCTCGGGAACTGCTGTGATTTTAGCAGCTCGGGAACTGCTGTGATTTTAGCAGCTCGAGAACTGTTGTGATTTTAGCAGCTCGGGAACTGCTGTGATTTTAGCAGCTCGGGAACTGCTGTGATTTTAGCAGCTCGGGAACTGCTGTGATTTTCAGTTTCTTTTCAGATCTTAATTTTTCTTCGTTTGATCTTTGGTTCAATATTTTTTTTTTCTTTTGCCACTGTTCAGGAAGTTTAATAATTAATTTAATTGTAAATTATATTAATGTTTTATCTAATTACATTTATTTGTAATATTTTCTAAGAAGTTTATTTTATTTGAGGGTAGACCAATATGTATTTTGAATTTTATATTGTAATAATTAAATGTAAGCGTAATGGTTATTAAAGGTTGTTTGATGGGCGTTGCCTACCAACGGACTGACGAACTTCAATTTTAAAATCAGTTGTTGCTAATTAGTCGCCATTATAACTCATTACCAGCCCTGTACGTGTTTAGTGTTTGTTTGGTGTTTATTTTGATTAGTAGTTGTTGTTATTACAGTTTATTACCAGCACTGTACGACTGTTAGTTTGTGGTTTTGATTGTTGATTTTGGTCGTTATAATCCACAACCATATTAATGCATCATGACTGTTAATTGTGATTAATATGATACAGTTCTCTGCATTTGATGGGTACCATGTGGTGACTAAGTCATATTATATAATTAATTTGATTAGCTAATTTTATTTTATCTTAAAGGCCTTTTCTTTTAATTCCTGTCTATTATTTTATTTCTTAATGTTTTATTTCGATTATATGTTTATGTTAATTGTTAGCCTCGCTTAATAAATTTTTATATTCGATCCAGTTTGCCTTTCTTGGGACCTTTCTTCTAAAAGACTTCGTTGATATGCGGTGTCTTTTACATTTCCATTGGCTTAAGCAATGCCCTATCCTATTAAATTTCAATATTACTACATTTTTTTTCACTCGAGGATAAGGTCCATTTCAGGAATAGTTTTAATCTCTGGGAGAGGCCGTGGCTGAGCGTGTAGAGCCTCAAACTTAACATTCCCTTGTCTGAGTCGGTGCCGATTTGAATCGGCCTGGCCGGATTGACTTTTAATTCGTGGCGGAACCTCGGTATAAATCTCGACTCCTCACTAAAATTAGGATACGTTTGCTATCCTCATTCCCTACCTCAAGTTTCTTACCTAAATAAAAAAGCATAAAAAATCTCTGAAAAAATAAAACAATATTTATTCCAATTCATTCAAACATGGTCAATAGATTGCATCAAACATTAGCAACCTAATAAACCTAATTAAATATGTTGAAAATATTTTTAATATTAACCTGTATTTCAATGGTTATTTAGTGATGGGTGAATCCTTAAAACTTTAATTAAGTCCGAACTGACGGGTGGACGTCTTGGTGGTTGGCCGAAAAGTAGGTTTTGAGGTTTGTTATGGCAGTTCTTATGAATTAGAGTTTTTGAAGGGGCTCAGTGTTTTGACCTAATGTTTAAGGTATCTCAGTAGAATAAAAGCCTTTTAATATTATTTTTCGATTGCTAACTCAATCTCGATTATTTCCTACATTTTTAAATTATATGATGTCGCTTAGATAAGCAGGTAGATATATTAACAACTACATTCTTTTAGTATATTATGTAACAATCCAAATCAAGGATATTTAAGAACGAGGATAAGACCGGTTAACAGGTGTCTGGGTCATAACCGGTGACCTTTTACCATTTCACCGGTGCCGGGTCGTCAGGTTGCAGCGCACACTCAGATTGATTTCAAATGTATCATTTATGTATTAATATTCCTCTTTATAAATATTAAGAGGCTATTTGATATTGCCTGAGTGTATTTTGAAATATAGATGTTTCTAACTCAAATCATTATCTTAACTGAGCCATTTTACTCCTTACATTGCTGTGATTTATACAATATTATGATATTGTATCTTTTTCAATTTTACGGGAAATTATTTTCAAACTAATTTCATTGTATGTCAATTAAATTTACATTATATTTATCATATTATATTCATTATAGCACTCTAATAATATTTCTACTCTACAAGGTCTCGAGGCCATCTTCTTTTGAGGAATAGTTTGCTGCGCTAACATTTTCCAATAACAATAGTTAAGTGTTCACTTATTGGACTGTCTCTCTAAACACCCTACTTCATTTTGTGACAATACTATTAATTATTTGGAGCAGCTTGGCTCAGTGGTAAAACTCCCAGGACCTGGTTGGAATCCGTCTGTTACCGATAATTATTTATTCCCCTAATATTCCCTGGAAGCCCTCCGGGGTCCACTCAGCCTCATAAATTTGTTACTTATAATTAGAGAAAAATTTGGTGGTTAATTCCGACTAAATCACTTGGATAATTCTAACCAAATCACCTCCTTGCACAACAGTTGGTCTAGTACCAGTACTTCCTTACTCTACCCCTGACTCGTCATGGGTTGCAGCGGTATAGATTTATTTTTTTACTATTATTTATTGTGCATGAATAAGAAAAAAAATGTTTATCATTGATATTGTTTTTATCTGCATATGTTAATTTACTTCTTTCATTTGATATGGCAACCAACGAAAGAGATATTTAAGTTTAGATAATGAAATGAGGGGAAGCCGAACTAACAGTGCCTAAATAAGGCGGGACATAAAATTTAATTTATAGACTAGAAGATCCCCCATCCAGCTCCACTTCAGTCGTCTACGTACGTTATCGGTTGAGTTAAGTATCGTAGAAGCTATGAAATATTTCATAATTTTTGTCCTACAAACATGTCATTATGTACATAGATTTGCCCAAAATAAATACGTAACAAAAGAAAATTTTTGCAAACCAAATAACTTGAAGACCAACCAAAATTATCGAATCAAATTTTTAAAAGTTACTTTTTATTGACCTGTGTTATGACTGTTTGTTTTCATTTTCTTATTGATTCTTGCATAGCGGATGCTGATCTTTTTTGTACCACTCTCATAGTTGATATTTTAGTAGAGAGAATATGGGCGAGCTGGGACATTTTTTTGTGGAGGGAGTTCCTCGACTTGCCACCAGAGTGCAGGGTTGTTAGTTCAGACGGTGACCGCTAGATAGCAGCACCATCGGCAGTAGAGAGAATACGGGCGAGCTGGGACACTTCCGTGAGGAGCCAATCAGAAGCCAGCATTTTGATGACGTCACACATGGCGGGAGATT
>NW_027114460.1:0-5516 GCF_000696795.3 Halyomorpha halys | reverse complement strand
AAATATAATTAAATACTCTACAAAAAAAGAAAAAACTTATATTTTTTCTTTGTATTCATGTTCTAATCCTGTATCCATATTTTAGAAGTATTTTGATTAAGTACCCATAGATTCCAGTTCACTAATTCAGAAACTATAAATCTCCCGTAATAAGTCAGATGCATCCTACCTTCCTAATGGAAATCTATATATTTTCAGAAAAAATAACATTAAAAAAAGGTGAGAGGAAGACAACAAAAATACATAGAAAGCTATATTGGTCTGTGTACTTACCAAACTTTTTTCTAAGTGCGTTAATTTTCTAATTAAAGAAATATTCCATAAAAGAATCAGCAGAGAGTCATTCACTCTGATAATAAATATTTTCCGATTGAGCTTTATGATAATTAATTTATAGCAATACAATTACAATTACAGAACTACAGTCCTCAGTATATTATAAAAATCATTGAAGTGAGTGATAATTCTTATATTACTATTGAATGTTTTTCCCTTGATAAGGCAAGGAGGACAAATGGATTCCACGAGCTGACCTGTAACAAAGTAACAATAACGATCGTGAGAACATCATCACCAGCTTCATTGAATTACGAGCAGAATAACAGTTAGCGCTGATGGCACCTTGAACTGGCACAAATATGCAACCAAGGAACGAGGTCACGGAAACCTATTATTAAAAATACATTTGTGATATAAATCGTTTTTGCATTGCATTAATATTCATTGAATAATTAAGAACAAATAAACATTTTTTAATAAATAAAACGAAAATGTACCAATCTTAAAAAATTTCGTGTGGGTGTCTTCCTTCATTTTATTTTAATTTATCTGAAGGCTGATTCTGAAAAAGATCGTAATAGGAATATTTTTTTGGAATCTGCTGATAGAAATATTTTAAACCAAAATTCCTTTTATAAATATATATTTTAAGATTTCGCATTAGTATTTAAAATACATAAAAAGTTAAAAAAAGGTCCCTTATAAATTATAATTATTATTATCGGTCATTTATGCCAAAATAGAAAATCAATCCAGATACTTAACTTCAATATTAAAACCGTTATAATAATGCAAATTAACCTTGCCGAACAGTAGTTGAGGACCGCCTCAATTTTTGTCGAAAATTCCATACATTTTCGAATAATTTAAGAGCAACATAGCAAAAAAAAAAATTAATCTTTAACCAGTGATTTACAGATAACTATTGAAGTAAATGGTGTAATGGTCCCTAAACTTTTTTTTTTAAATTTATTTAATTAAATCTTAATCCTAGTAACCATGCAATGTGTTGTACATTAACTATTTTTAATATTATCCATATTAAAAAAAATAGTATAATTAATAATTAAGTGGAGAAGGTGATCAAGGGGTGCAAATAAATAATTTTGTGTTTTTTCTGACTGCACCCTCCTCTCCCCCCCCCCCCCCGACAATCATCTCCACTTATTAATCTACGGTCAACTATCCACACCTAATTAGTGATTAAAATAATCTGATTTTGTCCAAACCTGTTTTAAAAGACTTTTCTAAAATCAATTCCGAGAAAGATCATAAAAACCTTATCAGTAGTGCGAAATAGAGAACAAATGTGAATGGCAACAATCTATAACTTAAATTTTGAAATTCAATTAAGAACATAATAATAATAAAACATATTGTATATGTTTATTTTTCCCGAAAAAAACTTAGTACTTCATGTACTTGTTATAAAAGCAATGTCGATAGTAATATAATTAAGAGTTGCACAGCACATTTGGAAATAAAACACATCATACAAGAATGACTTTTTAGGATCCCAAAGGATTTTTCCTCAAAGAGGTCATCCTTTCGCAATGCAGGTCAAATCGCTTCGTCTCGAGATGTACAAGATGAAGCGAAGCCTAGCAAATCTAAAACGGAGTGAAATTTGCATAAATGACTCCATGTAACTATTTGTCGATGCCATCATCGGTTGTTTGCCATTGAGTCACCAGTTTGGAATAGATCCCATTTTCAGCTATCTAACCATCCTCACGTTCGGCATAAACTGTTTAGCACAAACAACATAAAAACAAATTTGTTTCTCAGGTAAATGAAAAAAAAATCTAAACCATTCCTAATCTCTTAAAATTATTTGTTTAATGGCAAAATTATGGATATGGTTGCCCGAGATGAGCCAATATCAATAATACATAATAAGGCATAATTACATTATGCACGTTTCATTGAGGGAAATAACATAAATTTCGACAGCCAAAATAAACTCGTATTAGTGTACATTATGTATTTATATACACTTTTTAAAAGAAAATGCTAATTAATATACGAGACCTGTATATAAATAACTAATAAATAATCCAAGGAACATTGAAGAAGCAGAAAAAAGATGCGGGAAAATCCGTGGAAGTAGGACGAAGTGAGAAGTTGGATTGAGGTTAAAGCGCGCATCAATGAAATTGGAAAGGCTTTTAACAGCTATAAGAAGTGGTAAAATCGTTAATTTGCCAGCCAACAAAGTAATGGCTTATAATTGTGCCAAAATTAATACTGAGCCACTTTTACTTCTAGAGCCGAACATAAATAGCTCGTTCACTTAACGGTTTTTTATGACTAGATGGAGTGATTGGGATAAACAAAAAGGAAAAATGGTAACTTAAATCATTTTAGAATATGATAACAAGTTAAGTAGTCCAATAAAAATGATTCAAACGTATTATAAAGGAGTCAATTTAGTTACTTAATAACTAAATTGACTCCTTTATAGAAACCTATTTTTTCTACTGCATCACTACCGAAAATAGAGAAGCTTCTTATTCATAAGAAAAATAAAAAAAAACTATTGATATCCTCAGAACTTAACATTTTTTTCGTATTATGCCTTATAACATTAAGATATAATGCCAGTCTGTCTTTTGCATTTCTGTTTAGGCTAAATAGATCCAAATCAAATCACTTAGTTTCGATAAAATTTTCAGTGATTTTGTGGGTTTTACCCAGTTGGCCCCATACCGATTTTGTCAGATTCCGTCAACTGATTTTGCTTACGCACGCCTAAACGTATTTTTCCTGTCGAACCTACATTTCGACGCCTCGTCCGATTTGAGCAAAATTTGGAGAAACGTTTACGATTAATGTCTAGTTATAGTCTATTATTTTTTCCATATGATTTTGTTAAATCCCTTTGCTTACCCTTGCGAAAAACTGCTTTCTGGAGACACTTTTAACTTATCAACGGCTTCTGTAGATTTTATTCTCAAACGACAATTATTTTTTAGTATTGAGATATAGGATATTTTTTTCTGTAAGAATTTCTTGAAAAAAAAAAGAATAAATTCTAGAAAATACAATTTTCACTTGATAAAACATGATGATATAAATAAAATTAAAAAAAATATATAAACAGTAAGGAAGCTATACTGACATAATATTAGACTATTTTTCGAATTTTATTTTTACTTATTTCGGTTTCCAAAACGGAGGATAAATCTAGAATATAGGAATATCAGGACCTTGAAAAATTTGTATAATGTATGGTATCCGTGAAGATTATGAATGTAAATAAGTTTAGAACAGTTCGGCAACTATTTAATTTTCTTAAATTATTAAAATTGTATTAAATGAAATCAAATAAAATGTCAACAATTTGTATATTGAATACCGTGGCCTGCACTTGGTTAATGTATTTAAATTGATTACAAAACGGTGACAACGGTGAAATGGCCGTGCAAAGTTGTCGAAATGGATGGCTATAAGGATAATCAGCGTTTAACAGGCGTGTAAAGTCCAACTAGTCTATCGAAACGTAAATGGGTGGATTTGGGTTAGTGTGGTCTTTTAAATTTGGGTTTTGGATAGGACCAGACAAGGGTGGCATTTAGGCAAAAATTCTTGTCTTTAAACGCTAGACCCGCTTATTATCTACATATCACTGCTTTTTCTAAAAACAAACATTTTTGTTATGATAAATAAAATGTTTTTATATTATATTGGAATGGACGTATTCCAAAGATCTACTATCTGTTTAAGTACAGTACCGTAGAATGAAATTATTTTTGTTATTAGTGCTTCTATTAACGCAAAAACGATATGTATACTTATACTGCCGTCCATATTTAAAGTGTCCTTTACACCTATAATATGTACTTAAAGGAAGCCTATATTTACCCCAACAATGGTGTGCAATAATAGTTATGTCCAGAAGCAAAAAGTATAACTATTAAATGCATCTGCTT
Organism: Halyomorpha halys; assembly: GCF_000696795.3. Taxonomy (NCBI): domain Eukaryota; kingdom Metazoa; phylum Arthropoda; class Insecta; order Hemiptera; family Pentatomidae; genus Halyomorpha; species Halyomorpha halys. Next base: position 1,305 of record NW_027114460.1, on the reverse strand, counting down.
TTGGTTTTTTGTTCAATATACCTTTCTTCAAAATTACAATTTTTTAGAATACTGTAGTTTTACAAAAGCTAACGTGCAATTTCTGTTAAAAAATAAATCCATTTTTTACTTTTATTGAACTATGGGAATAGTATATGTCCTTGAAAAGAGGGTGAACTGAAGTTTTACTGGAAGTTAAGTTTATTCATGAAAAAATCTAAAATGTTCGACATTATATAACATGAGTCATATTTTGAAAAAAATTCTACATTTCACGAACAGTTGTCAATTACGGCTTAATTTGAAGCTCACTGAAAGTAATTTGCGATTGTCTTCCTAAGCATTTTAATGATACTTGCCAAAATCAATTCACAATACTACTCGTTCAATTAGTTCAATTAGGAAGTTTCCTTAAGGAAATAATAAGGTTGTTTACTCTCTCAATAACCAAGTAACATACACCTGTGCTACTGGAAAACTACCTAAGGATTGCTATGCGCTCATTATGTGAGTTTATCTTCAAAGAATTTTGTTTTGCATAACCACATTTTCCCGCCACAATGGAGTTCCAATTGGTAGACTAAAATTGCTTGATTATGGTCAACGGGTAAACGTTAGATCAAATTAAATTATGCTATTTGTAGGGAGAAAATAAAAAGAGAGCATAATAGCTTATATAACGCGGATGCTTTTCCGAACCTCTTGTCGGCTTCAGGCGGAATTTTAGTTCTGGAAGAAATCAAACTGCCCGTCCAAGAAGTAGAAATTCTAGCTTAATATTACAGCCTTGATATTTTCACTAAAGATAACATTTAAAATTAAGTAAAGATACCAGAATACTGATGACCCAAAATATAATGTTCTGAGAATGAGAAGGAATTGAAAGAGCATAGTAGATATTATGTCTCATGAGATATATTACTTCCTTATATGTTATTATGCCTGACCAGAGATTCAGAAGAGCGAAACATTTTATAAACGGGAATTAAAATAGACAAAAATGAGGTTAAAAATCAGTTGAGAAAGGTTGATTTTTGTATTTTCACTAAAAAAATTGAAAAGTCCACTGAGACACTTGGTACACGGTAAGAAAATGTACAATTCAGAATGCTGTTCTATCTACAAGTTACAAATGTGTCATTAGTTTAAAGTGCTTGAGGAGATAAGAGTGAGGTTTGCGTCATTACGTCATACTTGTGAAGAAGTAAGTTATTAGGTCGTACCAAGCTTCTACAAGAACAGCTTCGCAATTCGTATATTTGCATGTAACAGAAAATTGTAAAACCAATGTGAGACATTGGAGGTCTTATAATATATATATATATA
>NW_027114459.1:0-1350 GCF_000696795.3 Halyomorpha halys | reverse complement strand
GAGTACTATCACATAAAACTAGTTTTGAGCTTCGAACATAACTAAAACTGATATTAAAGGATCATTATACGTTAAAATATAATATTTTGACATATTTTACCTATCATGTTATATTTTAGCATTTCCAGGTCTTGACGCATTATTCTATCTACGCATCTATTATTATTCTGATAAAATTAATTTTACTTAAGAATCGGAAATTTTTATTAGCAATAAGTGAATGCATGATGTTAACGCTATATTTTATAATTAGTGTTTTATTATAAATAGCATTTAGTTGGGATTAGTGTTTAATTTAATTACATTTAAATTTATTTATATTATTTTAAAATCCTCAATGCTCCTTATTTTGTTACTAATAAAACCATCCATAAAGACCTAAATGTTCCTTATGTAACCGATCTGGCCCGAACCCGATATTATTCCTTCCATAATAAACTCCCTAACCACCCAAACCCACTCGTTTCTAACCTTGCTTCCTCTTCCATTCCTGGCAATCCTCCGAGGCGCCTGAAAAGAAGATGGCCTCGTGACCTTATATTGTAAACTGTTTTTAGAGTTCTACTACTGGGTAGTTTCTCTACATCTTATCGTATCATATCATTATGTCATTATGATCAAATTTATTTTTATACAGTTGTAAATATCAATAAATAAATAAAGTAAAAAAATAAATAAAAAATATTATTTTAATTGGAATTTAGTTATTTAAGAAGAAAAATATGTTTTTATGTTTTATAATTAAGTAATAGAGATAGTTGCTAAGGGTTGATAACCGCCGCTAAGGCGTCACCTAGCAACGGACCGACCATCTTCGTTTTTATATGAGTTCCGGCTAATTAGTGGCCATGATTGTTTGTAACTAGCCCTGTATGCGTTCATTTGGTGTTATTTAGTGACATTTTGAGTGTGTTAATCAACATTTAAGTCCGGAACCAGACCTTTTCTGAGTTTCTGGCCTTTGATAAATTCAAAAAACAACTAGACCCTTTCTGCCATTAATAAGTGTGGCCATCTTGGCTTTTGGATATTTTGACTATCAATAAGCCACTACACCAACCTTGGACCATTGGAGCGGTGTATTTAGCTACAGAGCTGCGACCTATACACATCCACAAGCAAAATATCTTCCTCTGACCTATCGGAGTGGATCAACCTTTCGTCCACCAGTATTTATTTACTTTTGTGATGGGATCCAGTCACTGTAGGATGCTGTGGATTTAACTTATTCCATTTCGTGAGCTACCATCAAAGTTCGCAAATGGAACAGATTTCTAGCTCATGATGTTACATGAAATATCCTTATCCTTATTCTTCTCACAAGAAGTTCATTTTACAATGGATTTGGAG
>NW_027114458.1:241465-250145 GCF_000696795.3 Halyomorpha halys | reverse complement strand
TGGGGATCGGAACAATTAGGGGTTGACCGCGTGTTCTTGCGTTGTTTGAGGATGGTGGATACAATACGGGAGGAGGAGCAGCAGAAGGAAGTGACATTGGCGTACCATCAAGGGAAGACGAACCACAGGGGTGTGAACAACACGACGCAGGCCCTGAAACGCAGGTACTTCTGGTGGGGTATGAAGAAAACGATACAGGACGTCATAGACAAGAAGAAACACCAACGGCCGACACTTCCCTTGCAGACCTTCAAATGGACACCTTCGCCTGGAAGGGTTGTATGGATAACAGCCATGCACCTCTTTAGTAAAATAGCTATGTCCCATCTAGTCAAGGAAAAATGAGCAGAAGCGGTACTAGGAGCACTGAGTCAGTGGGTCCAGTTCTACGGCATCCCCGACAGGATTTCATCGGATGCAGGGAGGGAATTTGATAATTGAACAATCCGGGAGGAAATGAGAGCGCTAGGCGTGGAATGGCACCCAAACACGCCGGGTCACCAACAAAGGAAGGGGAGGAATAGAGAGACTGCACAGTACCCTTGGGGATCATTTACGGGTATATCAGTTAGATAAAGGGTTGGAGCTCGACGAAGCGAAGACAAAAACCGTGGCGGCCTATAATAAATCAATTCACGCAATAACTGGCTATTCACTCTTCGAAATTCTTTTTGGACTTCGTGGGGGCCGTCGGGATTATAGGACCACAGCTGGCGGTGGAGGAGATGTCGTAAATAATGGAATGGCACTAACCAAAGTATGGCGGAAAGTAAGGGAGAGGATAGTGCGAGAAAAAGACAAACGGGTAGCTCGGAAGAATTCAAACCTTAGAGACGTTAGGGGGGATATTAAAATCGGGACAATCGTCTACCGCCGGGTGGGGACAAATCGGAGTAAGGAGTTACAGCCGTACGAGGGATCATTCCGGGTGATTGTCATAAGAGATCACAATGTGGTTACTATAGAGAGTGTAAATGAAACCAAATTAAGAAGTCCACATTGAACAAACTGAAGTTACCCACATCGGGAGCACCGTAGAACAGTGGAGTATCCTCTTCTCCGAGCACAAAGATAGTATTTTTTTTATGTTTATAATCCTTTTATTTTGTTTTACGTGAAGAGAAAAGGTGTGTGTTGACGAAGTGTAATAATAGTGGAATCAGAAGTGCAGTTTTAGATGAAGTTTTAGGAACATCTGTAAATAGTTGTAAGAAGTATTGTAGTCATTATGTTTTATTTTGTTTTGCATTATATTATTATCATTTGTGTATCTCAGATTTGTTTGGAATTTTGTAAGTTTATGAGCCTGTTCATAAACTGGTAGGGGGAAGTTACGGTATGGCCAGGCAAAATATCAGCCGTAATCCTAACTCTCCTCGTAAACAAACACACAGAATGTATATAAGAGGAATTAAAATGAGAAATAAAACAGAGTTGTTTCAGTGTCCCTTTTTCCTTTTTTTTTTATTCTCATCATCCGACTTCACATAAGTTATAAGAATAAGCATAAGCATTCCCCTTATCAGATAAGAATAACGATATTTTAAATGTTTTTAGAGTTTTTATCTTCTTGGGATCCATAATATTTATTAGTAACAAACATAATGAAGTCCTTTTACTCACTTATTATTGCTTTCGCTGATCGCTGATCTCTTTTATAGGATTGAGTGGTATATACGGACGCTAGTAAAGGCTTGAGGTTGAGGTTTGATGGATGAAGCTCTTTCCTGGCACTTCGGTTGGACGGACCCCTGCGAAGACTCAAAATGTGGGCAGCGCGGGCTGCAGGTGTATCGTTTGAGTCGCCTAAAAACAAATTGTTCGTATCATTAAATGTTGGTGTAACTTATCATTAATCGTTATGGTCAAATATTTTTTACATAATCTTAATATTTTAAATATTAAATTATTTTAAATATTTATAATAATTTGTCAACTTTCTTCCATTAAATTATGTATGAAGTACATAGGTTATTATGTTTTTGCTCTTAGGGAAATATTAAACTGCTGTGTTTGTGTGTGTATTATTATTTATTTTTTTTTACTTTTAAGCGGGTCGGTGGAAATCGTCAAAAGACACGGATAGGTCAGTTCCTATCCGAGTGTTGGATTTTTACCCCTTAAAAACCACGCCCTACACTTTGCATCCCTCTCTACGGCACCGCTGCTAGCCATTACTTCATGGAGGGAAATGGCTGAGTCCCGCCTCGCTTTCTTCGCATGGTTCTCACGTTCATAGTAACGTCTTCTAGCACTCTCTTCCTCTCTCAACCTCTTGAGGTCGACTGTGCTGAATCTCTTCACTGCGTTCCAATGCTGGTCTGAGAGTAGCATATAGCTCACCACGTTTTCTGGTGCCATTCGTCCTCCACACACTCTCACCAATTCACATCTTTCTGCCGCAAAGCGAATGCAAGGGAAAAACACGAGCTCCGCGGTTTCCTCGGTTGTCCAGTTTTAAGCGGTACTGGTAAGCTCTAAAGCATCCATGTCAGATCAACATTTGTGTTATGTGAAAAGATGTTGAGGGCCATACCACGTGCCCGCATCTGGAATTAACCTACGAGTCCACCTCCCGTAATCTGCAGCCTCCCAACGCCGCTGGGTCGATGGTTATTTTTCGCTCTTCTTCTCTGGAAACTAGTAAGCGACGTCCATAGTGCCTGATTCTTTCTTCAACAAGGAGTTCCACGGGTGGCATTCGGGCTATCACGCACATCGCTATGTAAGAAACAGTTATAAAAGCGCTAACTGTCCTTAAACAAACTCTGCGATAAACTGAAACCATCTGTCTCCTGTATGATATGGTTACCATCGCTTCTTCCCAAGTCGGGGCTGCATATAGCATAATGGAGGGGATAACAGTGGCAACAGTCCTTCGGCTACTTTTTTTGGGATCTTCAACGTTTGGCATAAGGCGTGACAAAAAGGATGCTACTTTAGCAGATTTGGCGCTGATTTACTCCGCGTGAACATTAAAACGGAGACGTGCATCGATCATGACTCCTAGGTTTTTTAAGCAAGACTGGGAACGAATTACATTCCTACCCACCGTAACAGTGATGGAATCAGTTTGCTTCCTGTTAGTTACTATGAAAACCTAGGTCTTGTGATCTGCAAGTAGTAGGCCTACTGAAGACAGCCAATCTCGGCCATAGCAACAGCCTGGTTAGTGATGAGGGTTACTACTTTCAAGTTCTTCGTCGCCACTACAACTACAACGTCATCTGCGAATCCCACGACTGAGACTCCCTCCGACATTGTCAAGTTAAAGATTGCGTCGTACATGACGTTCCACAAAAGAGGCACTAATACCGAGCCCTGTGGGACCCCACCAGTCACCTTGCATCTTCTCAGGCCAATGTCTGAAAAATAAAAAAGAACTCTATTTTTGAAGTAGTCTGTGAGAACTCTCATTAGATAGGCTGGCACCACCATGGTCCGTAGGGCATCTATTATACAGGTCCATTTTGAAGTGTTAAAAGCATTCGTAATGTCTATACTGATGATTGCTACATAACACTAGCACCTCTTCTCCACCTAGCTCCTGCAATTGCAAGCTGTGCGGGCCCTCTCGACTACCAATCCTACTGCATCTATCGTGGGTCGCTCTTTACAAAATCCGTATTGAGCTCGCGAGAGGCCATTAACTCCCTCTGTGAACTCTTGTAGACTGAGGGAAAGGATTTTCTTGAATGCATTACCCATAGTATCCAATAAGGAAATTGGACGATAGGTTGACGGGTCTTCCAGTCTTCCCTTACTCTTTGGAATAAGTACGTGGTCTCTTCCAAGGTTTCGCCATTGAGCCTTCACGAATGCAGGAATTGAAGAGATCGATATCTTCACTTCGATTTGTTAACTTACTTCCCCATTTAGTTGCCCATGCGTTGAAATCACCCGCTATGATAGCTGGCTTATGGCAACTAGCCTCTAAGACCTTGCGATCCAACAAATTCGCAAAGTCTTCTATTGTGATGCTGGGATAGGCGTAGCGGCTAAAGATGTAAACGTCGTTGATCTTAGCCCATACAAAGCCGGGGTGCGATGTAGTATTCACTTCCAGAATAGCTTGGGAGTTACAGGTCCAAATAACAGCTTTTCCACTGCCATTGGATACCCACGAGTTGCCATCCAGATTTTTATATTGTTCGAAGAGTATTGCGATGTCGATGTGCTGTTCCCGTATAGTTTGGTGAAAGAGCTGCACAGGATAGCTTCACAATGGTTCAAATTCAGTTGAAGTATTCTCATCTGCGATGTTGTTGGATTTGAATCATTTGTCTCAATGCTGAACGGAAAGCTAGGCACTTACTACTTCCGCTGGGGTGGTCAGAATCTCCATTTCCCGCACATAATACGCATTGCGGTTTCTGCTCACAGTCAGTAGCTTTGTGATTCGCTTTACTACAGTTTTGACATTTGGAGGTCCTATCCTTTCCAACAGAATTCTGAGATATATGTCTGTACTCCCAGCAACGGAAACACTTTGGAACTTTAAGTCTTTTGCGTAAACAGCTAACAACAAGGCCTACTCGAAACATTCCTTGAGCCATAACTTTCCTAGCCTGGAGAACCGGAATTGAAATGACCGCTGTTTGTGTACCTCCATAGGCTTGACGGATAGATTTCACTGCTTTAGTGGGCACTGAATCTTCACCCAGAAGAGGTTTTAATGCCTCCCCAACCTCCTCTTTTGTGGTCTCGCAGCTCGAAAAGGGACTCCTCCGTCTAAGTCCGGACTTCTGCCCCTTCGCCAAGCACAACCTCCATTGAGCTTTTTAGTGCAGCAAGAGATTGCTCTTTTTTCCGGTCCAATTGGAGTAGGACATCTGAGTAGGACTGGCTATCCTATAATTTTAAAATGACTGCATCAGGTCTCGGTGGCTTTGGGCGAGGTTTTTTCCTGCATTGGGTTGTGCGGTTTTCTTCTTGTTCTTTCTTTTATCACCCGTTAAAGAAAGTGTGGTTACTGTTTCCTCTGATTTAACATCATTCTTCCTAGGTGGACCATCTTCGTTTGGGTGTGGTCGTCTGAAGTTCCGATAGGGAGGGCAGCTGTTTCCATCTTTTCAAATTATAGTTGGATTTCGCATGCGTAACTTCTTATCTTGTTGTTCTTGGTGCGAATGAAGAAGAGAATCTGTTTAATTTTGCTCCCAAGATATTGCATCACTTCTGTTGTGATTAGTCTTATGGCATTAGATGCTACAATGGCCAAGTTCCCCACCACTGCAGCACTGCTGTCTTAAGGTGACGACACTTGGGAACCCGCTTTCGCAATCCCTATCGGCGCCGGTACTGGGGTTCCGTGCCCCTGCACCACAGTTAACTATATCTTCCATCCTTTTTAGCACATAACTATATCATAGTATTTTCACATTTTATACCTCCTGCCCGGTTTTGAAACAGCCACCTCTAGCCTGAGGAACAGACACTGCCAGTACACCGCCTATTTTAGGAACCGTTGCGCCTGGATTATGTAAAGGGAAAGATGGTGAGCTGATTGGAGAAAAAACGTCAATTCTTGAAAGGTGGAGCCAGTATTTTAGTGAATTGCTAAACACAAGAGCCACTGAGAAAAGAGCTGAAGAAAGCTTCCACGAAATCATGGGTAAGGAGCAGGATGGTGCAGAAGAAGTGGAAGCTCCTGAAAAGAAAGAAATTATTGACATTATTAAATGATTGAGAAACCATAAGTCACCAGGTCTTGTCGAGATAACTCCAGAGATGATGAAATATGGAGGCAGTGATTTGTGGGAAGCAATTTATGATATATTTTGGGAGATATGGACGGAAGAAAAAATGCCAGAAGATTGGACAAGAGCAGCAATATGTCCTATAGACAAGAAAGGAGAAAAGCTGACATGCAATAATTATAGAAGCATTGCTCTACTAAGCACAACCTAAAAAATACTGGCAGTGCTTTTATATAAAAGAGTGTCCAATTTCACGGAAAATATTATAGGAGAATATCAGGGAGGGTTCCGGCCCGGAAGATCGACAGTTGACCAGATATTCACCTTGAGGCAGGCAATGGAAAAATGCTATGAGTATAATATAGACCTACATATGCATTCGTGGACTTCAAACCAAGCCATGGTAAAGGTAAGCATTCCGAAAAAACTAGTCAGCCTGGTAAAAATGACAAATGAACACTACATGCCAAGTTAAGCTTGGAAATTCGCTGTCCCAGGAATTTTCTGTGGAGAATGGCTTGAGACAGGGGGATCCTCTGGCTCCTCTTCTATTTAATATAGCATTGGAGGTAGCTAAACGTTGAATCAGAACTAATCCAAGAGAGACAACCGAAACAGTCTAATATGCCGCGGAACTCCTGGCACGCTTTAACAAAATTCAAGATAAACTGAGCGAAATGATGGAAACAATTCAGGTACAGGGCCGAATACAATTCTTATCCCTGGTATTAAAGATACAGTTCGCAAAGGAGCTAGGGGAGAAGGAAGGATTTCCGAGAGAACGCTCGTTTGTGGAAACAGCTCAAGATCTCAATCAAGATAGAAGCAAGCACAAGAGAGGTAGAGGCCCGAATGGAAGTAAAAGAACCAGGGTGGACTCGGATAGAATACCAACGACCAAGAAAGATGTCCAATCCTTGGAGGAGAAGAGAACACGGAAATAGTAGAAGAGGGAGAGCTATGGACCAAGAAAATAGAAGAAGCCTAGTTAAACCCAGAAACAATAGTCGGCGAGAGGACCGCAAGTGTCACGGATGTGGTAAAATTGGACATTTAGTGGCGCATTGCCCGCGCACGAGGTGCTTTGAATGTGGATATGAGGGGCACATAGCCAAACAGTGCCCATATTTGTACCGAAGAAGTGATGTGGGCCGGGGCGAACCAATGGAGATCAACGCCCAACAGATACGGAGATGCCACCGTAGGTTCAGTAGATCTTCAGATGAATCTACGCAATCATCAGGTGCGTCAGAGCCCGAAGAAGAAGGTGGTGAGCCAAGGAACCGAGGTAGTATAGAGGATAAGGTAGAAACAAGAGGATGGAAGTAAGGGAACGGAAGAGAATGGAGACGAGGGACTGAAGAAAGGAACACGCGAGACATCTGAAGGGGTTGTCAGCGGAGAGGCGACCGCACACTGCTGAATTATAATGTGAGAGAAAAGAGCGGCGGTCTGCATATAATAGAGATAGCTGGAGTAAGGGTCGCCTGGTGGATACCGGCGGTTTCAACACCATCATGTGTCGAGTAGCCTTGTAAAAGCTGTGTGATGGAGGTAGGACACCCAAGATTCAGAAATGTCAATGTAAATTAATCACCCGGGGTGGCCCTTGTGTGATAGAGGGGGAGGTAGAGATAAGTTTGACCCGGTGGAGATTTAGTTGAGAGAACTTGCCGGTACATATCGTAGGGAGTATGCCGTGGGAATACAAAATGATTGTGGAGTATAACCTGCTAGGGAAGGCGGGTGTTTGGGTTAAGAATATAAAGGGAAATTGGAGAATTATGTTGGGGGGTAAAATGTACAAATGTCATCGACAGAAGAAAACTGAGGGCGCACGGGTCGGAGCAATTAATCAGGCCGAGGACTGGAGGCCGAGGCTTAAGAGGGAATATGAAGAAACTTTTAAAGAAGGAGACATGCTCGTGGCACCTGGGAAGACGGTACATGAGATCATACTGAAACAAGACAAGGTCACTTATGTGTAAGAGAGGAGATACCCGATAGCGCTACGTCACCACATCAGGGAAGAGCTTCAAAGTTTAAAACGCCAGGGAATAATTAATGATAGTGCATCTAGGTACAATATTCCATTGTGGGCGGTAAAAAAGAAGAGCGCACCTGGTGAAATTAACGAAAAGTACAGGGTAGTAATAGATTATACGAAGCTCAACGAGAATACCATAGACGAGCACATTGGACTTGAAGGCCGGATATCTTCAGATTAAAATGCACCCTAAGAACCTACATAGGACGACATTCACTTTTGAGAGGGCCCACTTCGAATTTACAAGAAGGCCATTTGTACTCAAAAATGCTGCCATAACTTTTCAGCGCCTAATAGATGAATTATTAAGAGGAATTGACGAATCTGTTTGTCAGATCTATATGGATGATCTGCTAGTGTTCAGTAAAAATGAAGTCGAACATGTGCAATATATACACAGCGTATTCCAGAGAATCAGACAATTTGGGCTCAAATTATAATATGAGATAAATGAGATAAATCATCGCTGGGGCAGGAGCAAATAAATTGTATGGGCCACACGATTTCCAGGGAAGGAGTTAAGTATCGCTGAGCGATCACCTTCGGTTGTATCAGGCAGACCAAGGGCTGGAACAGGACGTGGCCATGCCAAAGGCAATTGCGGCATACAATCATTCGGTGCACTCCGTTACGGGGTTTCGCTGTTTGAGATCCTCTTTGGTCTTTGTGGAATCCGGCGAGACTACAAGGGCACGGCGGCGGACGGGGAGGAGATAAGCATAATCATGTCACTAGGAAAAAGCTATGGGAAAAAGTCCAGGGAAAATTGGAGAAGGAAAAAACCAGGAGAGTAGCTCGGGAGAATTTAAATCTCACGGATAGGAAGGTAATGATAAAAATTGGGACAACTGTATATAGAAAGTTGGGATCAAACAGGGGTAAGGAGATACAGCGATACGAGGGACCATTCAGGGTGATAATAATAAGAGAACAT
>NW_027114458.1:239169-241365 GCF_000696795.3 Halyomorpha halys | reverse complement strand
TATTGTGCTAGAAGCTCCTTCCAGCGAGTTATTCCTTTAGTTTTCCCACCCTCTGGAGTGGTCTATGTTCAATATGTATCTTAAACTTTCTGCCGAACACATATGGTCTAAAGTGAACGAAGGCCCGCACTATTCCCAAGAGTTCTCCATCGCGCTGTATCTACTTTCCGTCTCCGTAAGGCGCCTGCTGGCATACGCCACTGGGCGTTCCTAGTGCATACTCATTCGCATCTGTGGTAATCGTGAATTGCAAATTAAAATCTGGAAAAGCTAGTACCGGCTCTTGCTGCAACCTCTCCATGCACCTTGTGATATTATCCTCCATCATCGGGGTGACGATCATCTTCATGCCTTTCTTGATTAGGTTGTTAAGTGGAACAAGATACTCCACCATTTCTGGAACAAACCTCCTGTAATAATTTAGAGTCATCAACAACCTACGAATTCCTTTTATGTCACTAGGTACTGCCATTTTCTGGATTGCTGAAACTTTATCCGGGTCTGGTTTAACTCCCTCCTTAGAAATTGTGTGACCCAGAAATTTTATTTGTTCCTGCCCCAGCGCCGACTTTTTCCCCGACAATTTGAGCCCAAAATGCCCGATACTTAACTTATATATATACATTCTGGCTTGTTGACATTGGGAGTTTAGGTATTAAGAGTTATACCCTACATACTATAACACCTATACCCTGATTATAACTTATATAGAAGTTAAGTATCAGCGAAAGCCAAATGTCAAAAAAAGAGAAGAAGGAATAAGATGTAACACGTGTGAACTGCTGTAACATACTATGCTTTATTGGGTTCTGTACATCTCTTTATATACATGCGATCAGCTGATCTCCTCAGTCAGCTGTTTATTCGATGTCAGCTGAGTGAGGCTGTAACTCCCCCTCACCAGTTTACGAACAATCCTCGTAAACTTCAACTATACAAAAAATTAATATAAAATACAACAAAAATAACTATTTACAAAAAAATATATACAATAAAGAAAACAAAAGATAGACACTCCTCATGATCGCTTATTACAAACTAAAAGTAAAGCAAAACAAAAATAAAATCATGAATTTATACAATTAAAAAAAAATGCAAAGTAATTTATTCAGTACATCGCCATAATCAAAGATAAATTAAGAAAAGATAACACAACAGATAAGTTGAGATGAGGCAATCTGGATTACTCTTGTGCAGGTGTTTCGGTTAGTGGGACTTTTAGTTGTTCAATATGAACGGTCCTGCGCTTTTTGGGTTCTCTAATGCTCTCAATTGTTACAACATTATGTTCTCTTATTATTATCACCCTGAATGGTCCCTCGTATCGCTCTATCTCCTTACCCCTGTTTGATCCCAACTTTCTATATACAATTGTCCTAATTTTTATCATTCCCTTCCTATCTGTAAGGTTTAAATTCTCCCCAGCTACTCTCCTAGTTTTTTCCCTCTTCAATTTTCCCCAGACTTTTTCCCATAGCTTTTTCCTAGTGACATGATTGTTGCTTATCTCATCACCGTCCTCTGCCGTGCCGTTGTAGTCCCGTCGGATTCCACAAAGCCCGAAAAGGATCTCAAACGGCGAAAACCCCGTAACGGTGTGCACCGAATGATTGTATGCCGCTGATAATTTGATTGGAAATGCAACGTCCGGTTCCAGCCCTTGTTCTGCCTGGTACAATCGAAGGTGATCGCTCAGCGTTCCGTGAAGCCGCTCTACGCCTCCTCTACTTTTGGGATGTCCTGCTGTGTTGAGGTGCCTTATCACATCTAGGTCCTTCATTTCTTTTCGTATCAAAGAGTTGTCAAATTCTCTTCCACCATCCGATGAGATGCGTTCGGGAACTCCGTAGAACTGAAACCACAAGCGGAGAGCTGCCAATACTCCTTCCGAAAACCTATCTTGCACCTGGTGCGCCATTGCGGCCTTACTGAAGAGGTCAATCATGGTCACTCATTTGTACCACTTCCATGTAAATGTGTCAATATGTAAATCTTTAAGTGGTGTATCTGTGGGAGGTGTCTTCTCCTGTCTTCCTTTCGGCGGATGTGTGTCGCACTTAGTGCGTTGACAATCCTCGCAGCTTCCTACAACCTCTGATATAGCCTTCCTCATTCCCCACCAAAAGTATCTTCTTTTTTACGCTTGCATAGTCTCATGGATTCCCCGATGATTTGTATTTCCCTGATGATACGCTA
>NW_027114458.1:217198-233991 GCF_000696795.3 Halyomorpha halys | reverse complement strand
TTCATATTTATTTCTTTATTTCAATGTATGATCACTAAATAAATTTTAAGCTAAATTGTTGAGGACCTAACGTGCACTCGGCTAGTCGGCGATTTTACGTTTATATTAAATTTTAATATTTCTAGAGAAATATATTCTTGGTATCCATAGTATTTATTAACGACCATCTTAATGAAGTATTTTTACTCACTTGTTGTTTCTTTCACTGATCGCTGATCTCTTTCATAGGATTGAGTGGTATATGCGGACGCTAGTAAAGGCTTGAGGTTGAAGTTTGAAGGATGAAGCTCTTTCCTGGCACTTCGGTTGGACGGACCCCTGCGAAGACTCGAAATGTGGGCAGCGCGGGCCGCAGGTGTATCGTTTGAGTCGCCTAAAAACAAATTGTTCGTATCATTAAATGTTAGTGTAACTCATCATTAATCGTTATGGTCAAATATTTTTTACATAATCTTAATATTTTAAATATTAATTTATTTTAAATGTTTATAATAATTTGTCAACTTTCTTATATTTAATTATGTATGAACTTCATAGCAAGGGCAAGTATTAAATTTCAAAGTGTTCTCATTGGAGACACACGTTTTAAGTTCTTCGGAGTGTAAACAACCAAAACGGTTTCTATATCTGTTAGGCTGTGTTAGCGTGTGTGTGTGTGTGTTTGTGTTTTTTGTTGTTTTTTTATTGTTTTTTTTTTACGAGCGTCGGTGGAAATCTTCAAAAGACTCGGATAGGCCCGTGTGTGGGATTTTTACCCACTAAATCCACCGCCTACACCTGTTTCTCACCCTCCACGGGACTGCCGTTAGGCATTACATCATGGGGGTGATTGGGTGAGTGCCGCCTCATTGTTTTAGGATATCTCCTGGTTCGCCTATCTCTCTCTCATTTCTTAACTTCTGCATCACCTATGCAGCAAATCGTTGGCCTGCCATCCAATAATCTTGGTTAAGCAGCATAATATTGACAATATTATCTACTGTTGGGTATGAGCCGCAAACACGTCGGAAGTCTTTTCTTTCTTCATGAAAGCGGTGACAGAAGAAGAAAACGTGTTCTGCACTCTCTTCCGTTCATGGGCACAATGGACATTCTCCAGTCTCATCGAGCTTAAACCGATACTGGTAGGCTCGGAAGCAACCATGCCCTGTGATGAACTGGGTGATATAATAATCTACCTCCCCGTGGTTCCTATTCACCCAGGCCTCGATATTGGGCACCAGCCTGTGCGTCCATCTTCCTCTGAATGCCAAATTCGAGCGACGTTGCCATTTTCTTATAGTCTCCTTTCTTAATTCGTCTCTTGGAAATAGTCAGCACTTTTATAAGAGCGGCTCTTCTCATCTGCGATCAGCTCAATGGGTGGCATCCTGGCCACCACGAAAGCAGCTTCGCATGAGACTGTACGAAACGCGCTGATCACTCTTAGCGCACACCTACGATACACCGACACCATCGGTCTTCTGTAGGCCTCAGTACCCAATGCATCCTTCCATATCGCAGCTGCACCACATATGATATTAACAACCTCACTCAAACGAAGCCCACTATTTCGGAACCCTCTGGACTCCGTCGCACATCGCATTCCACAACAGAGGTCCCAGCACAGAGCCCTGGGGTACATCGCCAGTCACCTTAAACCTTCTCGAGCCGTCCTCTGTTGAACATATCAAGGTCCTATCCTTGAAGTAGTCATGAATGATACTCCTGAGGTATTCAGGGACGTTCTTTACCAGGATGCAGCTCCATCTTGCTGTGTTAAAGGCATTCCTTACATCCATCGTGACAATAGCACAATAGCATTTTGCGCCTCTTCTCCATCTCTTCCCTGCTATAGCATTCCTGGCCTTTTCCACCACCAACGTGATAGCATCTACTGTGGATTTTGCTTTCCGGAAGCCAAATTGATTCCTGGAGAGGCCTGCCACTCCTTCTGTGAACTCTTGTAGCCTATTTGCAATGACCTTCTCCAGAGCCTTCCCTGGTGTATCCAACAGGCTAATCGGTCAATAGGCTGAAGGTTCTGATGGCCTTCCTTTGGTCTTTGGGATCAGAACCAGGCGTTGCCTTTTCCATGGTGAGAGAAAGGACCCCTCACGCAAGCAGGAACTAAAGACATCCAGAAAGAGATCTGATCTGGTTTCCATTGCCTCCTTTAGTGCTACATTCGGAATACCGGAATATGCCAGGGGCCTTTCCCATCTGAAGGCTTCGGCAGATGTCACTGAGCTCTTCTGTCGTTACTGCTGGCACATCAAATGGGGGCAACGAATCTGTCTGCCTTAATTCCTTTTGTTCAGGAAACAGAGCAGTAATGATCCTCTGCACTGTCACCGGGCACATGGGCGAGTTCATAGCGCTGTTTTTCAATTTCTTCATCACTGAGCGGTAGGGTCTTCCCCACGGGTCCTTATCCACTTCATCACAAATCTCTTTCCAGCAACGTCGCTTACTCGATTTGATAGCTCGCCGGAGTTCTCGCCTCTGATCCTTGTATTCCTCCTAGAATTGCTGAAACAGCGGGCTGCCTCTCGCTCGCTAGTATCTCCTCCTCGCTGCATGGCATCGAGTACGGTGGTCAGCGATAAGATCGCGCTCCTTCCTCCTCTCATGAACATAGGGTCCGACCCAGTATTTGCCAAAACAAGGTTCTCTATCTGCGCGAAGGCTTTAAGCAGGATTTCTCCGCGACGGTTAGTCGACTGACTAGCCCACTCCGTCGCCCAAGCATTAAAGTCTCTGGCAATAACTATAGGTCTTCGCCCTCTGGCATCTTGGACTATACGATCTATTAGTCCTTGGAATTCCTCGGTTGTGGTATTTGGTGGGGCATAGAAGCTATACAAGTATAGATGTCGTATCTTAGCCCAGACAAACCCACATGTGGGGTCTTGTGTCGCTTCAGTTATGGCCTGTCTGCCGCATGCCCAGATCGCACCCCTTCCAGTGATGTCAGATATCCAATCCTGATTTTTTTTTTTTTTGTTTTCCTGATTTTTATATTGCTCACTCAGGATGGCTACGTCAATCCTTAAGTCTTTCACTGTTTGCCAGAGAAGATCTTGATCTGCTTCACAGTGGTTGAGGTTAAGTTGTAAGATCCTCATTTTGTAGGTTTTTTCAGCCTTCTTTGCGCTTATAGGGCCTGATGTAATGCTGGGCATTTATTTCCACCACAAGAGTGCTCATTGTCTCCTTTACCGGCGCAAAGTGCACAACTAGGATTCTTTGTGCAATCGGAGGCTAAATGTCCCTCTTCGCCACATTTGTGGCAACACTTGGTCCTGTAAGGTCCCTGGCATCTTCTAACCAAGAGTCCGAATTCCCAACACCGGAAGCAGCGTAAGAGTCGAACCTTCTCCCGGATTTGGGTATCCACTAGACCCACTCTGATCTTACCTTCCGTGACAGCCTTCCGCGCCAGTAGAACCGGCAGAGTAACTGCGGTCTGTGTGCCAGCATACGCTACACGCATCGATAGTTTTTTTTTTCTACGAGGGAATCCGTTGAAAGACACGGATAGGCCCGTACCTATCTATGTGTGGGATTCTCACCCACTAAAACCACCGCCCTACACCTGTTCATTCCTCTCCTCGGAACCGCCGCTAGGCATTACTTCATGGAGGGAAATAGCTGAGTGCCGCCTCACATTCTTCGCATGGTTTTAACGTTTCCATGCTCGTTACGTCCTTTAGCCCTCTCTTCCTCACTCAACCTCTTGAGGACTACTGTGGTGAATATCTTCACTGCGTTCCAATGCTGGTCAGATAGTAGCATATAGCTCATCACGTTCTCTGGTGTGACGTGTCCTCCACACACACACTCTCTCCAATTCACTTCTTTCTGCTGCAAAGCGAATGCAAGTGAAAAACACGTGCTTCGCTGTTTCCTCGCAGTCTGACATCCAGGGCATTCTGCGGTGTTCCTCAGTTTGAAGCGGTACTGGTAAGCTCTAAAGCATCCATGTCCGGTCAACATTTGTGTCATGTAAAAATCCACCTCACCATGCTGGCGACCATACCACTTGCCCACATCGGGTATCAACCTGTGAGTCCACCTACCGGAATCTGCAGCCTCCCATCGCAGCTGCCACTGGTCGATGGTTATTTTTCGCTCTTCTTCTCTGGAAAAGTGCAAAGTGCGTCTGTGTGTGTGTGTGTGTGTGTGCGTGTGTGTTTGTGTGCGCGCGTGCGTGCGTGCGTCGTTGCGTGCGTGCGTGCGTGCTTGCGTTCATGCGTGCGTGCGTGCTTGCGTTCATGCGTGCGTGCGTGATTAGATAAACACAGTGCGGAATAGATAAAAACTCTAACATGAAACGCATACAATCCTTACAGTCTAAAGTTCTTGGAATAACTGTCAATGATTCTTAGTGTTTAACTAAGAATACTCCACATGACATTGATATCCCATTTGTATCAGACCTTATTACTTGAGAAACTTATCATCCTGATCCCCTAGCACAATCCCTATCTTGTATAACCCAAGTATTAAGTAGAAATAAATATATATTTTAAAGGATTTTCTACTGAATTCTAAGGCATAATTTCCAATTTTTCAAAAAATACACATAAACTTCATAAAAATTACAATACTATTATAAAAAAAATTAAATTAAATTAAGCTTACTAAAGCTTAAAGAATATAAGATTTGATTAAATAGACTATGATAAACTTTGATACACAAATGAGTACTTACTTAGACGTTGTAGCTTGTGGGTTTCGTTGGAGAAATCATTTTCGTTAGGCGCGTTAGCAGTGGTATCATTGAGGTTATTATACTTACTCTGGCTTTGGTAAATTTTGAAATCTGTGAAATAATACGGGAATAATGAAACAGTTTAACGAATATGAATGCATTGTTATCAATACTTTGCTATGTTGTATTGTATTAAAGTAGTTCGGCCGTTTAAGGCAATAATCTCATGAGTTTAAACCAGTTTGATTCAAATAACTCATTTTGTGTTAAATAAGCTGTTTGTTGGGAAAGACATTACATCACGCTTCAGCTCCTAGGGACGGAACAGTAACCCTTTGCTGAAAAATTGAAAAGCTCTCGAAGGTTCCTGGCAGCAATCTTGTAATGGCAATTAATATGAAGCTAACATTTGTAAAGGTAGTTTTTGGAAACCCTGGGTCTGCAAAAAATATCTATTCAATTTTAATTCCCGCAGTTTAACTCTTTACATCCGAAAAGTTGTATAACCTTCTTATTCACAACCAGTTGGCTATTAACTGAAAGTTGAATGTACTTTGCAAAGTGTTTTGTTGAATTGTATGTTCTTTCTTCGAGTCGCAAGTGCTGATTCTATTTTATGTTTTTCCTTAAGGAAGACATCTAGGTATTATATTGTGTCGGAAATAGGTTGTATATCTTCAAAAGAGAGAGGTGGGAAAATTCAAGACAAAGGATAATAATAACATTTACAATTGTATCTGTTGTTCTACAGCTTGAAATTCCGCCAAACCTCGACGGAAACTTTCCAGGGAGAAGGAGAGTCACTCTCACAGTGAGAGTGAGTGAGTGAGTGAGTGAGTGAGTGAGGGAGTGTGTGTGTGTGTGTGTGTGTGTGTGTGTGTGTGTGTGAGAGAGAGAAAGAGAGATTAAAAATGTTGTGCTGCCCAACATCATTAGGTTGCTTTATATTTAGGTTACTTATGCTATAGTATTAAACACAATAAGAAAGTAAAAAGTTTAATTAATTATTGAACATTGTTGTTTTGTTTTTTATATAAAACTTTTTTTTTTATAACATAATCTGCCACATTCAAGGGCAATTAGTATTAGTAGTAGGGATGTAAGTAGTCAATTCATATGTACATATTAGATAAAGAGATAAGTAAATAAAAAATAATGGATCATAATAATAATAAGAAAAAATAAACAAATAAAAAATCAAACACATACAACCTTGTAAAATGTATATTAATAATATAATAAGTATACAAATTATAAATATATTAATATTAATTCTGGAATTGATACATTTATAGTTTTTTTATAATTTATAATAGTTTTGTTTTGTTTTTATAGAATGAACAGGGAATAAAATCTATTAAATTAACAATTATTGCTTACTTTTTAAAGAATTTAGAAAGTCAGTCAGTGGCGTAATACCAGTTAAATAGGAATTTGATGGTCGCACTTTAGTCCTTGATTTCTTTGTAGTAATGCTATGGTTTTCATCATCAGTCGTATAGCCAAGAAACTTCCTCAACACGTTTCCGTAGTAGTCATAAAACTCTTTATCAAAGACTGAAATGAAATATTTCAATGTGAATATACCAAAGTAATTGTGGATTCGTTATTATTATGTTGTATTAATAGACTATGAATACTTATGTGATAAACAAATTGCATTTCACTAAATGTATGTATATGTGAAATTTCGGTATTTGTAACTATGTGTATGAAGTAAATAAAAATGTGGCACAAA
Organism: Halyomorpha halys; assembly: GCF_000696795.3. Taxonomy (NCBI): domain Eukaryota; kingdom Metazoa; phylum Arthropoda; class Insecta; order Hemiptera; family Pentatomidae; genus Halyomorpha; species Halyomorpha halys. The sequence goes on along the minus strand of NW_027114458.1, from coordinate 227,557 downwards.
GATAATCTATTGTAAAATTTAGATTTTATTTTTTCCATATATATTCAATTAATTCAACGTAAAGTTGTACTATTCTGTGTAAAGCGTATTTCCAGAATGAAGAAACTAAAGCGTTGGTGTTAATTACTAATAATTACTCATAATCAACATCATTGGCTTAAAATATAAACTAATATTTAAAATGAATGGTATTTAATAATCATTGGTTCAAAGACATCAAAAATCCTTAATTTATTATAAACTGTCGGGGTTGTCTGGTCTTAGGCGGTCCTCCAGCCTGATTATACACTTTTCAGAAGGCCCACGACAAGGCGTATTGATTAGTAGGTTAGAAAGGAAGGCCGTGCCAGGGGATGAGCCCTGGACACTGACTAGGTAGAGGAGGTCTAGATGAGAGAGTCTGAGGTAGAGTAACAGTTCTAGTTGCCGAGATGAAGCGGACGGACTAGAACTGTCAAGATAAGAGCCAGCTTACCAGTTGGCGAGATGATGCGGACGGACCAGTAAGCTGATAAGGCTAGGTGCAGCTCTAGTTGCCGAGATGAAGCGGACGGACCAGTAAGCTGATAAGGCTAGGTGCAGCTCTAGTTGCCGAGATGAAGCGGGCGGACTAGAGCCGGGAGAGGGGAAATTACACTGGTTGCCGTGATGAAGCGGACAGATCAGTGTAACCGTTAAGGACTAGGTAACAATCTTAGTTGCCAAGATGAAGCGGACTAAGGTTGCTGGAGAAAGGGAGAGGAGATAGGCCATCGTCTATGGTGAGCATACTAAAACCGACTCTTGTGAGAATAGATAGGCAATGAACTTCTCTATCTCAAGTAGTGTAAGCCACGAGTGCTATGAATAGACCTGGAGAAAAGGCTTGAATTAACGGATCGATCCCGGTGGCAATTGAAGGCCTCATGTGATCGGTTATCGCTGAGGATTCACTCTTTTAACTCTACTTGAGATAGTTCCGTAGACTCTTTTTGCTCAATCTCTTTTTATTTTATAATTAACATTCTTACACTTAACATATTAACATATATACATTTGAACAAGATATCGTATTTTTACAATAATAACATTATATACAATTGCTTAGCTTCTATGACGCTTGTAGTGCTGGCCCCTGGCAGGTTATAGCGCCACTTCGAGCTCGCTGATTGCTACAAAATATTTTATTTGCTTTTTACAGCTTTATTAGCTGATTTTACAGAGGAAACATTTTAAATATACATTTTTTTTTTTAATATTGACGTCAAACTTTATACTATTCTTCAATTTTTTTGTATATTAGATATTTGTTTTCCTTTGAACTCAATTTACTAAACAAACGTATTTTGCCAGTACTTTACCCATTTATTAAGAAGTGCCGGTTTCAAAAATTAACCAACTTATATATATATATATATTTTTTTTTTTTTGTATATTATACAATATTGTAATGAAAAATAGGGAAAGAACACAGAAATTACAATAAAAATGTGCAGTAACAAAAGTTAAAAATATCTTAAATAATCAGAGTAAAACAAAAATACATAAAAATTTAGGCTATTATAGAATGAATACCAAAGTTTTGAGGCAAAAAGTACTTTAATCATGGAAAAATTTATTATTAGATTAGTATTTTTACACATTAAAAAAAATAAATAAATGCATTATGTTTAATTCAGCACCCTAAATAACATAAAAGTTCATTAGAATTACAGAAGATCTTAACAATTTAGAGGTATTTGCACAAAAACGGCGGTTTTCCACCACTGTGTGACACAGGAAAGAATGTATTTAATAAGATAATCGCATATCTTATTTTTTTATGGATTAATTTACACTAAGGTCAGGGCTAACAGGATGCATAGTGTTAATTAGCAGTAATTGTCATAAAGTCTTGTAACTCACCTGCATATTTAGGTTTTGTAACTTTATTAATGACATTTGTATTGTTAGCTAACTTCATTAAAGGTTTGACTGTCATCTTTTCTGTCACTGGTTTGGGTTTGGGCAAAAGGCTTTCTAAATAGGATTTTACTGAAAGGTGAGACTCTTCCAATGCACTTCCGTCGGGCTGGCCGCTACGAACACTTCAAACATGAGCAATTCGAGCGCTTAATGTGTTGTTTGAATTGCCTGAAAACAAATTCTTAGTTTCACTAAACGTCGGTGTAACTTATCATTAATCTTGATAGACTAGTATTTTATATAGTCTTAATGTTCTAGGCATTTCTTTATTTTTATATATAGACAGTCGATGGTATATGAATTAGTGAGAGATAGTCTGGGCTGGCCGACAGGAAAAACAAAAATAGTTATCGCTACTTATGAATGGATAACGGCTCAATAAAACAATAAAAATATTTAAAGTATGTAAAGCTAATGTTAAAGTATATTTTTAAAAAAACAGATTTAAAGACAGAGGAATAAATAGATATCTATATTAAGTAACATAAAGTATAAATCAAAATAGGAGGAAATTTAATAAGAAAAAAAAACCTGGGCCCGCATTATACAACTTTTACTTAGCACCCTGTATACGACCCAAAGTATTGAGTAGATTGTTATATAAAAGTTGAAAGTATTTGTGATTTAAAGAAAATAAGATCTTAAGACCAGGGATACCGAAAATTATGAACAAAAAATGTTTATTTTGCTGTCAATATTTATATCGTATTCTTAGGTTTCTTGAGGTGGGAGTTACGAATATGAATTCTGTTCCTGACAAAAATATGTTTAAAGAAGTCGTGAAGCAATCGGGACAGATAGGATGGGCTCGGTTTTTTCCATCCAAATCGGATGCCTCTATTTTTCCTTCCTTTTAATTATTTGTGAAATTCTTAAATATCTTGTATTTATCTTATTTTTTATTATTACTAATGATGAGAGCTTTTTTTTTCACAAAAAGAATGTTGTGTTAAAATTAAACACAATTAAAGTTATTTTATAGGAATAATTTTTAAAAATTCCTCATTTAAATCCTATGAGACAATTAATATGCCGAGTTCACATGTTCCTGTCGTATCCCGTTCATATAAATTTGTAATTTCAGTTTCGTAGGACTTATCGTTTTTAAGCTAGACTATTCATACTATTTTGCGAGAGTAGGTAATTTGGACACAGGTGACCTCAAAACATGTATTTCCGTCAAATGTTTGCACAAATAGATTACTTTTCCACATTATATATTCCATGTGTAGGTAACTTCGCAAATATTTAGGGTTCTATTTACATGAGATCCGTAGTCACCTAGGAAAATGTCTCCGATGTTTAGATTAAAAGGATAACAACTGCCTGATACTATTTTGGACTAACTATTTATCTTAAATCCATACATACATCCCGTGCTTTTGTGTGAATCTATAAGTTGCTGCTGGTTCTAGCAAAAAATAGCTCATCTTTGAACGAAATTTTTCTGAATTGTAAACATCGAAAAAGAATGGAAGCGTCGTTCAAACCTTAAGCTGACTATTGCCTTTGGGGAGTCCGATGTTGTCAGAACAATGAAGTTTTTTCAAGACATTTCATTGCAAGGATGGTCAATCCCATAAATACTGGTTACATGACCCATCTATGGGACAAAAATTTATGGGACTGTCCCCGGCGGGGGGGAGCCCGCCGGCAGCTGGGGATTAAAGAAGAGGATGAGGCTGCTGCAAGTGAACCTGCATCACTGCATTGCACATTGATATTATTTTAATACAAGAACCTTGCTTATTTAAAGGCAGGATCAGTGGACTGGGCATGCGGGGGTACAGCATCATTTCTGTACCAATGCATGCCAGAACCTGTATGCTGTATAAGAGTAAACTCAAGATGCTGCCTCTTTGGCACTTATGTTCCAGGGACTTTGGCTCCAGGCTTTTCCAATGGCGGCCTTGAGGAAGATGGTGGATGGGCTGGCTGAGGATAAAATAGTGGTCCCCATGGACACTAATGCCCATCACTGGCTCTGGGGGAGCACAAACACCAACCAGAGAGGTGAGTCTCTTTTAGAGTATCTTTTAGGGCATGACTTAGAGGTCCTAAACAGAGGCAGCAAGGCTACCTTTTTCAATAGGGTGAGGGCGGAAGTCATAGATGTAACCGTAGCCACTCGTCGAGTAGGTCCGATGATTAAGAATTGGCACGTCTCGGATGAAGAGTCATGCTCAGATCATCGGTATATTAGATATGATTTAACAACATGTGACATGACCGAGTCGGTGTACAGGAATCCAAAGTTGACGAACTGGGACACCTACTGTACCCAACTCGAGGAAGAGGACAAGAGTTGTCCAGGAACAATCAGGAACATCTGGCAGCTTGAATGCCTTAACACGTCCCTAACGGACGCAATCATAAGGTCCTATGCATATCCTGTTATTGTCCGTACACTGACAATAACAGGATATGCAGGATCCAAACCAACAGGAACACAACCTGGTGGAATGAGGAATTGGCTAGGCTGAGAGGACTCACAAGGAGACTCTTTAATACAGCGAAAAGAACAGGCTGTTGGGACACCTACAAGAGTGTACTAAAACAGGGCGGTTAGGAAGGCTAAAAGAGGGGCAAGGAGGAGATTTTGCAATGATGTTAATGATGCCCCCTCCACGTTCAGAATTAAAAGGATTCTATCCAGGGACTCTATAAGAGGAGTGTTGTTGAGATGGAAGGGGGGTTCACCAACTCTGAGGTGGGAACTCTGGAGGCTCTGGCACGCTCACACTTCCCTGGGTGTGTACTGATAGAAGAAAACGAATATAGAGAGCTACACTTGTAGTAGAGATAAGTAGGTTGAGGCAAATAGGATTGGCAAGGTTGAGTGGGGGATTAAATCATTCTCGCCCTTTAAATCAGCTGGCATGGATGGAATCTTTCCGGCCCTATTACAAAAAGGCCTAACGGTCTTGAAGCCATATCTCTTAGCGTTGCTCAGGGGGAGTTTGGCACTGAGTCACATTCCATGTAGCTGGAGAGTGTCGAAGGTGTGTTATATACCCAAACCGGGGAAAGCATCTAATGACAACCCTAAGGCGTATAGACCCATTTGTCTGACATCCTTCTTAATGAAGACACTTGAGAAGGTTCTGGACAGACATATTAGGGAGACTACGCTGGTAGAGAGACCAATACACAGCGCTCAATTTGCCTCAATCAGGGAATTCCCGTGAGGATGCTTTACATCATTTAGTATCCAGGATTGAAAAGAGTTTGGCCTATAAGGAGATTATGGCTGGTGTCTTCATTGACATTGAAGGCGCATTTGATCGTACTCCTTACAGAACCATGGAAATGAAGGGGGTGGGACAACTTTCTTTCAGCTGGATTAATGCGATGTTGGAAGGAAGATTTCTCAAGTCGGAGCTAGGACACACTAAGATGTGGATGAAGCCTGCTGGTGGTTGTCCGCAGGGTGGAGTGCTATCTCCTCTCCTGTGGTGTATGGTGGTAGACGACTTACTTGCCAGATCCAATAAGGCAGGTTTTTACACGCAGGGGATTCTGTAGTGAAGTCAAACATCTTGACGTTACTCAGCAAACTGAAGTGGCAAACTGAAGTGGCAACTTCATGTTAAAAGAACCAGTATGCACTGAGGGCATCTAAAGGAGCCGTAGACAAATCCTGGGGCCTCAAACCAAAAGTTATATATTGGTTGTACATGGCAGCGATAAGACCAATTGTTCTATACGCTGTCATTGTATGGTGGCACAAGGTTACGACCAGGAAATCCCAAACTTGGCTTGGGAAACTTCAGGGACTGGCGTGCCTTATGATAACGGGAACCATAAGCACCAGTCCTTCTGCAGCAATGGAGGTTCTGTTGAACATTAAACCTCTACACATAGAGATTGAAGCTCAAGCTCTTAGCTCTGCATATAGACTTATGAAACTAGGAACGATACCATTCCTTAACTTATGAGGGACATAGTAGACTGTTCAGGAGGATCAATGAAGACGGGATCCTGGCTATGCATTCGGATTATCAGGAGACGAAATATCTAGAACACTTACTACAGTGTAAGGGTTGATGGTTCAACCCCACACAAACCGTGTAATAGGATAAACTGCTACACAGACAGATCCTTAATGGAACAAGGATCCGGAGCAGGGATATGGAGGATGGATAGACCTAACAAGGCACATCCATCTCGTTAGGAAAGCACACCACAGTGTTTCAGGCTGAGGTGTTTGCAATAAATGTCTGTGCCCAGAATTTAATAAAGGAGGGCATGAGAGAAAGGCTAATCACGATCTACACGGATAGTCATAAAGGCATTAAAAGAAATGAGAGAGCAGACTACCTAGCAAGGAAAGGATCTGTGTATGTTCCTCTCACACCTTACCCCATATGTGGAATTAGTCTCAGCCATGCGAAGAGGCATATCAAAAAGATTGCTGAGTGCAAGGCTGGGTTACTCTGGAGAAATACCAGAGGAATGGAACAATCAAAAATGTTCCACAAAGGACCCTGCCCGAAAAGAAGCAATTGCCTTCTTAATATGGAGATACTCCTATCTTAAGATGGGTGACAGGACTATACACGGGACACTATCAGTTAAACAAGCATCTCTATAAAATGAGACTGATAGAGTTCCCTATCTGCAGGTTCTGCAGAAAGGAGGAAGAGACTGCTTACCACATCATGTGCAAATGTGATGCAGTGGTAAGAACACGATTCCTCATCTTTGGTAAGGATCGTATCTAGGATCCCAAGCTTTGCGAAACAGTATATCCTTATACAGTGTCCAGATTTGCAAAGACAATTGGCCTGTTTTGAGCAGAGGAGGGACGGCGTACAATAGGGCCTCTGGGGCCGCGGTGCTTTTTGGCTGGTTTTAAAAAAAAAGAAAAAAAACAGCATTGTACATTTTCTAACCTTAAGATTTATGGTGCCAGTTAGTAGTCGTAATTAGAACATAGTTATTCTTATTCTACATCTTTAAAAAAATATTTTTTTATGATTTTTCACTATGTCCAACATGTACTACATAAAATAAAAATCATTTCAGATTCACTAAAATTTGAACATAAATTTCACATAACCTTAATATAAGAAAAAATTAAATACAATTAATCCTACCGAAGTACTAAAAACATAACATTGGATTAAATGTACTATGATGAAATATAGTAAAGAAATGAGTACTTACGAAGGTACAGTAGTTCATGGGATTCATTAGTAAATAGCTTGTTGAAGGGCTTGTCAGCTGTATTGTTTGTAAGATTATACTTATCCTGGCGTTCTAAGTTGTATAAGCCTGTGAAAAAAATGAATAGCACTCAAATTACGAAACAGTATAGTGAAGTGACTAAGAAATATCATGTTTGATATCGAACAACTTTTGTTGTTTCTTTAATTTTATCATTCAAGGGAAATGCTAGGTATCATTAATACTCATAATAATAAAATGCGAAATAATAATATGTGTGGCTTATTTTACACGCTATCAATTTTTGGATCATAAATAACGAAAATGATATATTGATTTTTCTGTAACAAATTGGATTAAAATAGGCTTCTCATTTTTTTTTTTGTTTTTATTATTTTCATAGAATCATGGCCTTACGGATAATATTACAAATCATACTTTACTACTTAATTTATAGGACTAATTTTTTTTTATTTTAATCAGAAAAAATAGTTTCATATTTATAAGGAGACATATTCCGTAAGACGTATAATAATTTACAGATTCTCGCGCGAGAAAGGAAATTCAAGATTAAAACTCACCACCTCTTCATCGATTTTAGAGCTGCTTATGATAGCGTGAATAGGGAAGAATTATATGAGGCTCTAAAGCATTTTAAGATCCCTTGCAAGCTCATAAACCTCGTGAGGCTTACAATGAACAATATAAGCTGCATGGTTCAGATCGGTGGAGGGCGATCGGAAGAATTACCCTCAATAAAGGGATTATACCAGGGAGATGCAGTGAGAGATGCTGGGGTACATACCAATGGCAACATCTCTAATAAATCTAGAGTACTGCTCCTTGCGTACGCGAGTAGTGAGAATATGGGCGAGCTGGCACACTGATTTGAGCTGCCAATCAGAAGCCAGCATTTTGATGACGTCACACATGGCGGGAGATTTGAATTCACATATTCGGCTCGACCCACCCTTAACCACTCACGTGATCATTAGACAGCCAATGGGGGGCTAGTATTTGTTTACGTGACCCCCTGGCGGGAGATTTAAATTTAAATTTAGTTCGACCTTAACCACTCACGTGATCATTAGGCCACGCCCTCTTTTAAGTCACGTGACTGTCACCAGGGGCTGAGTGTGCGCGGCCGCCATTTTGTTTTTATGCTGTTTGAGAGGCTTATTGGTTTTGAGAGGCTGAGTCTACCCGGCCGCAATTTGTTTTTTATAGCCACCATTTAATTATGAGGGTCTCGCGTCCTTTTTCTTTTTGTTCACCGCCATATTGGGAGGGGCTGAGTCTACCCGGCCGCCATTTTGTTTTTGATTGCCGCCATTGCATAAGAGGGTCTCGCGTCCTTTTTCTTTTCGTTTAGCGCCATATTGGCATGGACTGAGTCTACCCGGCCGCCATTTTGTTTTTTGATTGTTGCTTTTTTATTATGAGGGTCTCGCGTCCTTTTTCTTTTCGTTTACCACCACATTGGCATGGGCTGAGTCTACTTGGACGCCATTTTGTTTTTTATGTTTTTGCCATTTTTAGTATGAGGGTCTCGCGGCATTTTTCTTTTCGTTCACCGCCATATTGGCCACGTGACTTATGGAATTGGTAGAGGATGAGTTAACCCGACCGCCATTTTCTTTTTTGATCGCCATCCTTTCATTATGAGGGTCTCCCGTCCATTTTCTTTTCGTTCACCGCCATAATCTGAGGCTGAGTCTACCCGGCCGCCATTTTCTTTATTGGTCACCATCATTTTTTATGAGGGTCTTGAGACCTGTTTCTTTTCGTTCAGCGCCATATTGGCATGGGCTGGGTCTACCTGGACGCAATTTTGTTTTTATGTCGTTGTCATTTTTATTATGAGGATCTCGCGATCCTCTTCTGTTCGTTCACCACCATATTGACCATGTGACTTATGGAATTGGCAGAGGATGAGTGTAACCGGACGCCATTTTGTTTTTTATCGCCATAATTTATTGAGTGGGTCTCGCGATCCTCTTATTTTCGTTTGCAGCTAGTTTTTTTACGAAGGTCTCGCAATCCTCTTATTTTTGTTCACCGCCATGTTTATTACGAGGGTGTCTTGCGACCTTTTTCTTTTCGTACTGGTTAAACCTAAAATATAAACACTGATATGTAGGACCTTTATCTTCTAATCCCTTCGATGAATGTAAACAAGGGACTTTGAACTTGTATAATCCCTAAAACATAAACAAACTGAGAAATAGATCTGTTACTATGTAGGACTTTGTAATCTCTGTTATCTATTAATACTTTCGACTTTGAACTATAATACTTTTTATTTTAGTTTCCTCAGCGTATATCAACAAAGCATCATTTAATTCCCTAACATTGAATACCTAAAACATAAGCATAGATATTGGTCTCGATTATAATCTTTATCAGTAAAATCTTTCGGTCGAAGTGAAGTTGAACTATTATACCTTTTATTTTAGTTTTCTCAGCATTTATCAACAAAGCATCATTTAATTCCCTAAGGATTCAATTATAAACAGGCAATATCTAAAACATAACACAGATATTGGTCTCGATTATAATCTTTATCAGTTAAATCTTTCGGTCGAAGTGAAGTTGAACTATTATACTTTTTATTTTAGTTTCCTCAGCGTATATTAACAAAGCATCATTTAATTACCTAAGGATTCAATTTTAAACAGGCAATACCTAACAACATAAACACAGATATTGGTCTCGGTTATCATATTTATCAGTCAAATCTTTCGGTCGAGGTGAAGAAACTTTGAACCACTTATAAATTACATATAGTAGTAGTGGCGTCAAAGGTCCTACATATCAGTGTTTATATTTTAGGTTTAACCAGTACGAAAAGAAAAAGGTCGCGAGATACCCTCGTAATAAACATGGCGGTGAACAAAAATAAGAGGATTGCGAGACCTTTGTAATAAACTAGCTGCAAATGAAAATAAGAGGATTGCGAGACCCACTCAATAAACTGGTGGCGTTAAAAAAACAACAAAATGGTGGCCAAGTACACACTACTAAACCCGTAGGTCACGTGACCAATATGGCGGTGAAGGAAAAGAAGATGATCGCGAGACCCTTATAAGTAAAATGGCGGTGAAGGAAAAGAAGAGGATAGCAGGACCCTTATAAATTAAATGGGGGGCCGGGTACATTCAGCCTCTACCAAACCCGTATATCACGTGAGCAATTTAGTGGTGAAGGAAAAGAAGATGATCGCGCGAGACCCCCGGAAATAAATTG
>NW_027114458.1:215238-216589 GCF_000696795.3 Halyomorpha halys | reverse complement strand
ACGCATCATCTGCCAATTCCATAAGTCACGTGGTCAATATGGTGGTGAACGAAAAGAAGAGAATCGCGAGATCCTCGTAATAAAATGGTGACGATCAAAAAAGAAAATGGCGGCCGGATACACTCATCCTCTACCAATTCCATAAGTCACGTGGTCAATATGGTGGTAAACGAAAGGAAGAGGATCCTCATAATAAAAATGACAACGACATAAAAACAAAATTGCGTCCGGGTAGACCCAGCCCATGTTAATATGGCGCTGAACGAAAGAAACAGGTCTCAAGACCCTCATAAAAAATGATGGTGACCAATAAAGAAAATGGCGGCCGGGTAGACTCAGCCTCACAATATGGCGGTGAACGAAAAGAAAAAGGACGGGAGACCCTCATAATGAAAGGATGGCGATCAAAAAAGAAAATGGCGGTCGGGTAAACTCATCCTCTGCCAATTCCATAAGTCACGTGGCCAACATGGTGGTAAACGAAAAGAAAAAGGCCGCGAGACCCTCATAATAAAAATGGTGACGACATAAAAACAAAATGGCGTCCAGGTAGACTCAGCCTCACAATATGGCGCTGAACGAAAAGAAACAGGTCGCGAGACCCACATAACAAAATGATGGCGATCAAGACAGAAAATGGCGGCTGGGTACACTCAGCTTCTGCCAAACCCTTTAGCCTCTCGAACGTCATAAAAAACAAAAATGGTGGTCGGGTACACTCAGCCATTGATTGTAACATAAAAGTGGGTAACTGATCCATCAATAGGTGGTGGGGGTAACGCGAGACCCTCATAATGGTATGGCGGCGATCAAAAAAAGAAAATGGCGGCCGGGTAAACTCAGTCTCACAATATGGCGCTGAACGAAAAGAAACAGGTCGCGAGACCCTCATAACTCCTGGAGAAAATGGTTAACAGACGACTGATGTGGGTCATTGAAACATTGAACCTCTTGTCACCAATCCAATGTGGATTTAGGAAAAGCAGATCGACTATAGGACAGCTTGTGACAATGAAAGCCAAAATTCTCAACACTTTTATAGATCAATCAGAAGCAGTAGGTATATTTTTTGATATTGAAAAAGCCTATGACACTATAGACCGGAAAAGTATAACAAAAACGCTATATGAATGGGGGTTCAGAGGAATGTTGCCAAAGTTTATTCAAAGCTTCCTACATAAAAGATATAGCAGCGTAAGAGTTGGAGAATCGACCTCAATTCGTAAAGAAATAGTTAATGGCATTCCACAGGGAAGTGTTCTAAGTTGTACACTGTTTGCAATAGCAATAAATTCCATAATAACTGTAATACCTAAGTCAATAAAAGCATTCCTTTATGTAGACGATTTGA
>NW_027114458.1:208018-214433 GCF_000696795.3 Halyomorpha halys | reverse complement strand
ATATTGGACCATAAACTAACATGGTCAAATCATATAAAGCACTTACGAGAAGAATGCTTTAAGAGGCAGAGACTATTAAAAGTATTAGCAAAAACTTCTTGGGGAGCTGATAGGAAGTCGATGCTCATGGTCTACACAAGTATAGTAAGACCCAAGATAGACTACGGCTGTCAGGTTTATTCATCAGCTAAAACAAACTGTCTCCAACTCTTAGACTCCGTTCACCACAATGGAATAAGACTTGCCACAGGTGCTTTCAGGAGGAGCCCAATAGAAAGTCTCTGTGCTGAAGCTTCTTTACCACCACTTATTTTTCGGAGGCAGCAACTCATGTACAGTTACATTACCAAAATCAAACTCCAACCAACTAACCCTGCGTACCCCCATATATTTCACCCTTGTTGCATGAGAAAATATGAAATGAATCCTTCACAGAACGCTCCATTAGTCATAAGACAGAGAGAAACCATAAGAGAGATTTATGGCATGCCTACAAAGCAAGCTGATTCTATCTATAGATTGCCCCCTTGGAAATACCATTCTTACAAAATAGATCTAACTATGAAACGGCAGAACCACGACTCAAATAAAATTAAATTCTTAAAGAAGATACAAAAATATTCAAATTATGAAATAATTTACACTGACGGCTCCAAACAAAATGAAAATGTTGGTTTTGCAATAATAATACACGGGACACCCAAAAAATATGAATTACCCACATACTCAACAATATTTACAGCTGAACTTCAGGCGATTTCAACAGCACTTCATTTATCTATAGAATGTGAATACTCAAACATACTCATTTGTACAGATTCAATGTCAGCACTCCAGAGTCAATCAAAGCGGACCTACGATAGACAAAATTCATAACTATATAGACATGCTAAAACATCATAAAAAAAGTGTTTCCTTTCTCTGGACTCCGGGGCACTCAGGAATATCTGGAAATGAGGCAGCGGATAAAGCGGCTAAAGAGGCTGCTACAATGAACGTTCCCCCACTCCAAATTTATGAGCCGAAAGACATAAAGGGATTTTTAAGGAACAGAATCCGAAAAAGTTGGGATTCAATGTGGGCTGCCGTACCACTCACCAACAAATTGAGAAATGTAAAAAAAAATACACAAAAGTGGACAAGTGCCACAAGGGGGGACAGAAGAGAAGAAGTGGTTGTTGCAAGAGTAAGAATAGGACATTCCAAATTAACTCACCTTCACTTAATCACAAAAGAGGACCAGTCTATATGCCAAACCTGTCATTCCCCATTATCAATAAAGCATATAATTGAAGAATGTCCATCATTTCGTCAAGCCTTCGAAAATAATAAAATTCTACGAACAAGAGAATTAGCCCTTAAAGACTCAGAAGAATCCATAGACAAAATAATAGAATTTCTGAAAGAAACACAACTTTATACTAAAATATAATCCACCAATACCGACCAGTGTAAAAAGGAAATAGTCTACATTCAACCATCAAATGTCAAAGTCAAGAAGATAGATGAAGTAAAAAGGGTGTAATAACCTAGATGTTGATCACCCTGAATAAAAATCTAATCTAATCCAATCTAACCCTCATAATAAAATTAAGGCGATCAAAAACAAAATGGCGGCTGGGTAGACTCAGCCTCTGCCAATTTCATATGTCACGTGGCCAATATGGCGGTGAACGAAAAGAAAAAGGCCGCGAGACCCTCATGATCGCGCGACAGACCACGTGAGTGGTTAAGGGTGGGTCGAGCCGAATATTTGAATTCAAATCTCCCGCCATGTGTGACGTCATCAAAATGCTGGCTTCTGATTGGCTGCTCAAATCAGTGTGCCAGCTCGCCCATATTCTCACTACTTACGCGGATGATAAAGATATCATAGGACGTTCCTTCCATGCTGTATCGGACGCTTTCCTTGCTCTGGTGTGTCCTGCAAGAAGACTTGGTTTGCAAGTCAATACGGAAAAAACAAAATATATGGTTACAGGAGAGGTGCCAAAGCCTGGAGTGGAGGGGACCTTCGGGGGATACCAATTTGAGAAAACTAATATTTTTCTATATCTTGGGTCATTGGTAACTCAAGAAAACGAACCTGAACAAGAGGTTCGGCGTAGGATCATAGCTGCAAATCGGTGCTATTTTTCTATGGCTAGGCAGTTCCTGAGTAGAGCTCTTTCGAGAAAATCAGAGCTTTGTCTTTATAGTACGATAGTGCGCCCCGTCTTGTTGATTGGCTGTGAGACGTGGACTACCTCCCGGACTTGTGAACAGGAACTCCTAGTCTTTGAAAGAAGAATCCTTAGACATCTATATGGCGGTGTTCTCATTGAGGGATAGTGGAAAAGAAGGAAAACCCAGGAGCTGTACACTACGTGTAGGGAGCCTGATATAGTTCTGAAAAGTGTCTGTAAGTGATAAAAATTGCAACACTGAGATGGGCATGACACGTCGTTAGGATGGGCAGTGAGGACCCACCAAGACAATTACTGATGGAGCCACTCCATGGTACCAGTAGAAGAGGAAGACCAAAGCTGCGATGGGCTAATGGTGTTGCTGCTGATGCAACAAATATCCTGGAGCTTCGGAATTGGATGGCGACTGCAAGGGACCGAGACAATTGGCGAAACCTGATGGAGGAGGCCAGGATTCGACACCGTATTGTAGAGCCACACTAGTAGTAGTAGTAGTTTTTTATTTTACATTTTAAATAAATTTAATTGTATAAATAGTGAATGGGATCTATAGAAATAAACCACTATTGCTTACGTTTTTCATAATCGTCTGCTTCTGTCTTAGTGGTTGTACTTGTGAGATAAAATGTGGCGGGAATCGGTTCTATATTTGACATGTTGATAGTAAACTCAAAGTTTTCATCCTCAAAATAATTTCTTCCTAAAAAATTCTGCATGCCTTTGGAGTAGGTATTGAATAGGATTTTGCCTGAAATAAAATATCTCAATGTATAAATTTTTAACGTAATTGTGGATAGTACCTTGATGAAAAATCAACCAATTTTTTTTTTTTTCAAAATTAGTGATGTATCAGTGTTTATGTATAGGAAACTATACGAGATAGCAAAAATGTACGTAAAAAAATAAATTATAAGATAAAAGTGCATGTATGGCAATATTCATTCATTTTTTCATAATTTTATGTATGGTTTAAATTAAAAAAAAAAATGGATGTAAAACAATGCATTTTAATTACATATGGTGAGTCCAATTCAACCTAAAAAAAAAGTAAACAAGAACAAGCAAATATAAGTGAGGAATGTTCTTGTAATATTATTACCCAGTTGCTTCAGAGAACTATGAAAACGTTTTTCTGGAATAAGCTTGTTATGGTTTTTAACTTAGATTTCCTGTCCTTTTATTTTTCCGTCTGACTTTCTCGTGACTTGTGGGTATTTGAACTTTTTGATTATTATTATATTATCTATGTATATGAACATTCGAACAAAAAATCCATTGTTCAAATCAATATGTATGTATGTGTACTGTTTTAATCAAACTTTTCGAAGTTATTCTACTTTGACTTTATTACTTGTTGTCAACGGTATATAATATCAGTATAAGATACGTTTTCCGTATATTATTATTATAATTTGAACAATAAATGTGATTATTACAAAATTTTTGGTATCTTATACACATTTTGTGTATTTACTGAACGATTTTGCACATTATGGGATTCTTTACAGCACATTTTTCGTTCTTTTACAGCACTTAACCTTTAGTTTTTAGAAATATCATTTTTTTAAAACTTTATTTAATGAAATTTAGAATTTTATTGAAAAATACATCTATTAAATGTGATGTTACATTACTATGGTATGAATTAGACATGTAGAGAAACTATTCATTGGTAGCTCTCTAATAACATTTCTACAATAAGAAAGTCTCGAGGCTATCAGGTGCCTCTGAGGATTTTCTAGAATGAAAAAGGAAGCAAGAAACTAGTGGGTTTGGGTGGTTAAGATGTTCATAATGGAAGTGTTAATATCGAGTTCGGGTTAGATCGGTCACATATGGAACGCTAAGGTCTTTATGAATGATTTTATTTGTTGAAACATAAAGAGCATTGAGGATTTTGAATTGTAAGGATTTAATACGAGTGGATTTCGATGGTTTAGTTCTATTATATTTTACACTTTTCTGTATCCCCGCTCATTTGGTATAATTTTTGTTTCTTAATTACTTACACACATTGTATCCCATTATTTTATACTTTACTTTTCCTTTGTTTTTCTATCTGTTTTTTTTTTTAATATTTCTTCTCCCCCTATTATGTATATTTCCATTTATTGTTCACCTAATTTAAATACTGTTTTAACATGTTCACTTTACAAATTATTTTCGTTATTGTGGCACAACTGCCGTCCCCACTCCTCCCAATACCAACGGTCACTTTTGTTTTGACTGCCGTCAAAATAGGTATGCATTCTGTCTCATCATTTGATTTGTATTCTTTTTTCTTTTTACATCTCTTTATTTGTATTTTCTTTAATATTTCTTTTCCTATCTATCTGTTACTATTACCCTTTTCATTTACTATTTACAACCTTTAATTTTTCTTATTATATCTTACTTTTTTACATTTTATACCCCTGTTATTTTACACTTATGTTTTTTTTTTTCCTCTTCTTTTTTTCCTTTTGTAACTATGTGTTTGTATCTTTTTTAGCCCTGACGAAGCCCTGCAACGTGGAGCGAAACGTTGGCTCAATAAAATAGTATAATTCTACTATTTGAGTTTTTTTGACCGCACCCGGACCATATTCCTTTCATATTATAACTTACATTTTTGTGACTTTACTAATCTCATCATAGGGGTTGTTCTAGTGGGATTTAATTGGTTCGGTATCATTTGAATAATTGATTTTTCTGTAGTAACTGCATGGTTAACATCTCTAATTGTATTAGATAAAAAATCGTAAAGAATTGTCGAGTAGGTGCTATCAGATTCTACATCAAAGCCTAAAATGGAATATTTCGATGTGATTATGTTATATTTATGAACTAAAGATAGGTCTGTTGTTTACAAATTGCATTTCATTAAAACACCAATAGTAATTTACTAATCATGTGTATAATTACATAAAAATTTATCTCGATTTGAACAGATATTTCAAAGTAGTTATTTGATTCTGTAACTCAGTTACAAACCTACCTTCTACGCCACAACCCCTGATGAAGACCTGAAACTCAGGTCGAAACATCGGCATAAAATAAATAAATATGGTTTTGTTTATTAATGTTGTTCTTTGCTGACCGCACCCCCCGACAAACTTCTCCAATCATAAATAGTTATTTGAATTAAAAATGTTTGTAAAGACAAAGAGCTTTGTCAATGTCTGAAAATAAATATTTAAAAGCATTGATTTCAGCGTAATTATGTTCATTTTTTTCACAATTATTTTTTATGTATCTGAATACCAATTAACCCTACAAATAAGTGTGGTATCGCGAATTGCATTTCTCCAAATACATGCATTTGTGAAATTTAGGAATTCGTTATTTTGTAGATGAATAATATATATATTCAGGACCAAGAGTAGTCCATTATAAAACATATATTTTATTTTTCCTATGTTAAAGTTATAAAACTTGAAGTTTTAATTTTTTTATAATTAAATATACATATTGTTTTTCCTCTCTCAGGTTAGGTTTCCGATAGTCAAATGTACGTTATATGTTGAGGTATACCGATTAATGTTCTATTATTATATATAATTGGCATATAATGGTTAATATTTTATGGCTATGATGCGTTGATGTGAATCTACGAAGGTTATTTTGTTTTTTTAATTTTTGGCAGCAACAAATTTCTTCTAATTTCTTAGAAGGATTTTATATGAGTATTAATATATAAGGAGTATCAACACGCAGGGGAATACGTGATTTTATGAGGGACCGGTATAAGAAAAATATATTTGATAAAATAAATATAGGTTAAATGTTTTTAGAGAAACGGACTTCCTTCAGCTAAAGGTACATTTTATTAATTGATTTTATTAATGAGAAGCTATTATAATGAAGATTTTTAATTCACCTTTATTCAGCTGATCTTTTTTACGTGTCATATGGTTAGATGCCTTTAACGGTTTGATGCCATCCCTGATCAGTGGAGAGGCCGGTGTGGGATAGAGGTCTTCAGATAAAGAGAGAATTGATTGATGCAATTTTTGCGATTGCTGCGTTTCCCTCCTATCAGGATGGGATGCTCTTCCATCAACGTGGGCAATACGGGCATCTAATCTTTTGTTCAAGTCACCTAAAAACAAATTGTTAGTTTCATTAAATGTTGGTATAATTTATCTGAAATCGTTATGATTTATTTATTTTTTTACATAATGTTAATATTTTAACATTTATTTAATCTAGTTATTTATTAATAAAGGATTAAGGCAAAAATACTTTGA
>NW_027114458.1:202544-207968 GCF_000696795.3 Halyomorpha halys | reverse complement strand
TATATATATAAGTTAAGTATCGGCGAAAGCCAAATGTCAAAAAAGAGAAAAAGGAATAAGATGTAACACGTGTGAACTGCTGTAACATACTAACTTTATTGGGTTCGGTACATCTCTTTATATACATGCGATCAGCTGATTTCCTCAGTCAGCTGACATCGATGTAACAGCTGACTAAGGCTGTAACTTTATATATATATTGTTAAGTATTGACCTATTGACAATCCTGGGTATTATTAAGGTGTTTCGTCATCTGCCCCTATACCTGGTCAGGGTATCCTTCTGCGAAGCTTTTAGCGTCCCCGGATATGAAAACAACTGTATTAAGTTTGGTTTATTACCAGAGTCCCCTGAGAAAATTAGATTGGCTAATCTTTAAGTGTTCTAACATGACAGGTTTGACGAGGGATCGAAATCAAATTAAGTAGGTGCAGGCCCTTCCTGGACATGTCAAACTTTACCGCCCCCTCTCGGGCCTGGGGAGGGGAACGCCTGCCCAATCAAATATGAGATTCAAAAATAAGGTAAAGCCCCAAAAGGGAAGTGGGAGGAAAATACAGAGAGAGGAAATCATGATGATCCAGACGGAGACACTCAACAGGAAGGCTTAGACGGATGAGGACCACAGTCAAGAGACAGACCTAGACGGCGACAGTCAAGAGGCAGGCTTAGAAGATGCACTTCGACCAGACGAAGTCGTGAGAAGGGCCATGAGACCTGGACATCCCTTATGAACGACACCTACGGCATCAGCAGCTATAAGTATAAAATTAAGCAATAAGTAATAATCTATGTTTTATAGCAACCTTTATCTGAATCATTTGAATCATAGTTATAAATTGTAAATAAATAGTTAATCTCTTTATGTAGTTTATATACTATTATATAGCCCAATATACCCCTTTTTATTATACTACATAATTAATGGTAATAACATTTTATAAATATAAGGGTATTGAATTGGTAAACTGGTAAACACACAAACAGCCTTTGGAAAAGAATCCAATCATAACAATAGTTTTTTAGGACTCAACATATAATTAATTAATAAACCTATTTTTGGATAATTGCCTTCAGCGATTATCCTGGCATCCCGATTAAATCTCCATAGCGTACATAGCATTAATTAAGTGCATATGCCCTAGAGTAACACATTATTAGAAACTAAATATAATATGTAAATATAAATATACTTTTATTCTTAATAATGCTATGTATGCTATTGAGATTTAATCGGGATGCCAGGATAATCGCTGAAGGCCATTATCCATGATGATGTTATGATATTGGGTTTTATAATAGTATATAAACTACATAAAGAAACTAAGTATTTACTTACAATTTGTTATTATGATTCAAATGATTCAGATAAAGGTTGCCATAAAATATAGATTATTACATTATTACTTATTGGTTAATTTTATACTTATAGATGCTAATGCCGTGGGATGTAGTGACGTAGGTATCGTTCATAAGGGATGTCCAGGTCACAACTTTTTCAGGTCGAAGTGCATCTTCTATGCCTGCCTCCTGACTGTGGTCCTCACCCGTCTAAGCCTTCCTGTTGAGTGTTTCTGTTTCTGATATAGATTTCCTGTCCTTTTCTCCCACTTCCCTTTTGGGGCGTTACCTTATTTTGTAATCTCCTATCTCATTGGCTATCGGTGATCGAAGGCTCCTGAGGTAGGCGTCCTCCTCCTCATGGGTGAAAAAGTTTGACATGTCCAGGAAGGGCCTCCTGCACCTGGTTAATTTGATTCCGATCCCTCGTCAAACCTCGTCATTTTTGTTTGAACACTTAAAGGTTAGCCAATCTAATTTCCTCAGGGGTCTCTGGTGATGTGATAAACTTAACACAGATGTTTTCATATCCGGGGACGCAGTAAGAGATTCCTACCCTAACCAGGTATCGGGGACAGATAGGAAATACCTTAATAAACTACATATTGTTGTAATCATGGCTAATGCCTCGATACATAGCATATGCCTGGGTTGTGAAGAAGAAAAAATAAAGAAAGGATTTCTTAATTTTTTCTTAAACTAAGTGTTACTCAAAATTTAACAATATTATTACTAATTCAATATTTTATAGCAGTATAGTTTATGTAACATCCCTGTTTTACTTTTAAACTTAAAATTTTCCAATTTAATCTTATGTTAACTTTACATTAAACCTTATATCATAAGATTATTATATACCGTCTATATAACAATTATCTAGCCTTATTATAAACATACAAAATATAATATTATTATAATATACTAAATATCTTAAATCGTTATAACATATTTACAAAATATACAATACAGATATATACAGGTATTACCTATACGACATGTTTGATGCATCTTACCTTAAAATTTTACTGATTCATACGTTTGATATTTATGAAATGTACAATATGTAATATCTCTAACAATTTAAGTACCATATATTCAAACGACCTATGAAACATTTATACACTAGGTAAACTATTTATACCATATATTATAAAGGTCATGTACTTGGGTCTCTAGTAATGGTTCTCCTATTGAGAATTATCCAACTATAAAATACATAATACCGCTAGTTATTTTAAACTGATACATCGTATCAAACCTTTACACCTAATGAAATATGCCTATATCTCAGTATCCCGGATATCATTGGTAAACTAAATTGGTATATCAGACCAAACCTAGAATTGAAACGGAATCATTGGTATACTAAAAAACGGATATCATTGGTATACTAAATTGGTATATCAGACCAAACCTAGAATTGATACGTATTGATATTTGCATATACCCTAGAGTAACTGATACTATGTTATTTATATAATTGTAAAGGTTTATCGATATTCTCTTTATAACGATAATATCTGATAATTTCTCTTTATGTAATGTACCAGTAACAGAACCTAAGATTTGTATGATAACCTTTTAATTTTTTGCTATCATACATATTAATTTTACAATTTAGTGATGGCCTTTTACAAATTTATAATTATTAAATATTTTACATAGTATTTACATATTTATCACTATAGTCATATCTTTTACATTATTAACATGGCAGTTATTCATTATATAGTTAAAGTTAATTCAGAGCATTCATGTAGATGGTTATTCATTAATTTCTCATACAGTGGAATTCTATGTAACTGGTTTTTATTAATGATTATTAATCCAACCTATTCAATTTAACTTATGCCTTATCCGACAATACTTTACCTTTATTCTTACTACCAATTCTAATATTTAAACCGGTCTTAAAATTTTATCACAGAGTGAGTTGGATTCAAACCTAACGACCAAGTCCCATGGACCCCACTAAGCCCGCCTACCAGCAAAGCCCAAATTAATTCCCATACTAAAAAGTTTAAGAAGGTTACTATATTAGTTGAAGCCTTTAACCAAACTAATTGCTTTATCATTAATAAATTTAATTACGTGTAACCAGAATTATTTTATTTATTTATTTTTTGTTTTATTTTATTTATTTATTTTTAATCATTTAAAATACTCATATTAGCATGCCTGAATCTGAGTCTACTTTAACTTCAGGATCATCATTTCCAAATTTAATAAAATAAAATATATAAGTGGATCCAACGCATTATTTATTTATGTATTTATTTTTTAATAATTAATAAATCAAGTTATGTTCAGACGGGAGGATTAGTTATTATTTCTTCTATTTCTATTTAATAATTAATAGATTAAATTATGTTTAAACTGAAGAACTAGTTTTTTTTTTTTTTTGTTAGACAGGTACTTTTTCTACCTGATACCTTTTAACCCATGCTAAATACGAAACAAGCATTGTTCGGAAATAATATTTTATGGCAAATAATAATACTTCTTGAAATTATAATATATTCAACACTTTAACATGTTAGTGGTTGTTTCTTTACAAACAAAATAAGGTAATGATTTAAATAAATAAGATCCTATATCTTTATGAATAAAAAATGAATATTTTTTTTTTCTTTGAATTCAATTGAATTTATGATCCTTTTCTTTCTTAATGTCTCATGAACGCTCATTTTATTTATTTATTTTCTTTATGGTGCTCTTCCAATATTAATATTTATTCGGATAATTATTTTAAATTAAATGAATGCAGTTAAGATTTGAATGAAGTTAACTTTTCTTATTAATGATTATTTTTATATATTAATTTTAGTAATATATATTTTATATATCAAGACCTTCAGACCGTTAATGAATAGTTATTTCCAATATTTTAAGTCAATTTTCCATATTCCAAGATATAACAATATTCTCAACCAGGCTACTAAAGGCTACTAGAATTTTTTCTTAACCTTCCCTCTGAGATAATTACGAGCATCCTCTGTAAGCGGCACACTTATGTACAAAAACCGTTCAATCCCATTTATACTGGTACTTTTTATCTTCTTCCGTTTTCCTGTATTTTCTTTGTTCCTAATTCCCGACTCATGTTAGTACAATCCGAATTCCTTGAGTTCTATACTTTCTTTTACCAGGTACAAATACGCTATCGGAGTTGGCCGGTTTTTCTTCTGGAGAATCTCTTTTAGACTAATGGGGGTTAGGTGCAGCTTTTCATCAGACTCTATCTCGCAGGCCGTATTTTCAATTTGATTATGTTCCTTCCTGATTTCTTGATGACCTATTTTACAAATATTCGGGTTTCCCTCCTCAACGGGGCTTTCTAGTTCTTCTGAGGCTTTAACAGTTTCACTATGAACTTCAGGTACTGGAACTTTAATTATTTCTTCTTCTTCTAGAGTTTCGATATTATTATTCAGAATTTTGTCCTTATTTTCCTCATTTTTTTTTCAAAGTTTCTTCTATTTTCTTTTCACTGCTTTCATATAATAAATTCTTTTTCATTCGCATCAGTTTCCACATCAATGTTATAATTAAAAAATTCTTTAATTTCTGTCTCGGCTTTTTCTTTAACTTGATTGACTACTGATATTTTCTTCTTTTTGGACATCATTACGTCTATCCGCTAACTTGTCTAATCTATCAAATATTTTATTACATTTCTCGGTTATCCTTTTCTCAAACCCTTCCATAAGAATTAGAAAATCATACGTTTCTTTTGATGTGAGCGAGTTTGTTCCTTCCATTGCAAATAATTTCAATATCAAAACGCGCGGAAATAAAATTTATCCTAACGAAATATATCTTTACCGGGTAGTTGGACCCATTACGAGAGACTAATAATCAATTGGGTGGACCCACATTAAATATTATAATAATGAATAATTATTGTTATTATTATTATCATTATTGTAATCGATTATCCATTATTATTACCATTATCATCATTATCCCCATTTATTCATTATTATCATAATTATAAGCATTATAAGTATTATTATCATTATTCCCATTTATTCATTATTTAAAATTACTTATTCATTATTATTATCATTATTCCCATTTATT
>NW_027114458.1:200892-201223 GCF_000696795.3 Halyomorpha halys | reverse complement strand
TCAGTGAGAAGTGGATGGTTGAAAGATTTGTATTTTAGTAGTTCTCTATAATGATTTGTCAGTGGTATTTAAGTTTTCTGTTAAGTTCTGAAAATTTTGTATACTGTGTTTTCTAATTTCTGCTTTTAGTCTGTTAGTCAATTTAATGTAATGAGTTTTGTCCCAGGGATATCTTGTTCTGTGCCATCTCGCTCTTGCTCGGCGTTTTTCTGTTAATAATGTGACGAGGTAAGTTTTTTTCTCTAAAACTTTTTATATTCATTGGTGAAGTATTGTTAGTGATAGTAGTTCCTATCGATCTAGAAAGTATTTCGATAGCAGAGTCGATCTG
>NW_027114458.1:191840-200842 GCF_000696795.3 Halyomorpha halys | reverse complement strand
GATCTAGAAAGTATTTCGATAGCAGAGTCGATCTGTTCTTTTGTTTATAGTGGACTTTTTAAGTCAAGTACGTTTTCAAGATCAGTCCGAAAATTTTTCAGTTTACCTGTCCTGTAATCATTGAAGGGGGAGAGGGTCTAGGAATAGGATTAGAATGGATGTGAAGTAGAACCGGGCTATGATCTGAAGAGAGGTCATCTAAAGATTGAATTGTGGATTGTGATGTGAGTATTTGGGAAGTAACAAATATATCAAGGATATCTGGACGTTTTTTAAGGGATGTAGGCCAATAAGTAGGATTTTTAGGAGAGAGGATGGAGTTACTATTGGATGTTGTGACTCGGGAAAGAGTTCAACCACGAGTATTGGACTGCATCCCCACTGTTGATCATTGGCGTTGAAATCTCCTCCAGCAATGAATCGCGGACCAAGGGACCGGAATAAGGAGTCAAGATGGCTATAGGAAAGGGAAATACCTGGAGAACAATATAGGAGGGGGTGAGGTAAAGATTAATGAATAAGGATACAAGAACCTGCGTGGGATGTGTTGTCAGGGTGATCTGTTCTATTTGTAATGTATGTAGAAGTAAGAATGCTTTGTGAAATGGGTTTCAGTAAGTAGTGCTACGTCGATGAAATGTTCATGGAGGAATATGTCAAGTTCGTCTCGGTGGTTATGTAGTCCATTTGCATTCCATAAAAGTATATTTAAGGTGCTTTTGTTCATCTAGTTAAATTAAACGGGATTTCATTAAGGAGTCTAGTTAGGAGTGAGATAAGAGGCTTGATTGTGTCTTGAAGATCACGAAGGAAGGAGGAAAGAATAGATGTTATTTCAGGTGAATTTTGGCTGTTTTGGGAATAGAAGGTTTTATCATAGACATGAGTGTAGGTTGGTCTAGGTAGGGATTGAACTCTTCTTTGGGATTGTTGAATTGGTTCCTCGGTAACTGGAGGTTCGGGGAAAAGATTGACCGAAGAGGAAGTTTGGGATAGGGGAGGAAGTTTAGGATTTACCTTTGTAGGAATTTTCACATTTTTGGAAGGAAAGTCATTTGTAGGTGGTTTAGTCTGTGGATAGGAGCTTAGAGACTGATATAGTGAAGTCTGAGAGAGAGAATCAGAGGAATGAGGCTGAGGGTGGGATGTCAGAGGGAGAGGATGGGAAGCTTGAGGCGCCTAAACTCGACGAGTTACTTCTGCGTATTTAATAAAAGGCTGTCTTCTGGAGTTGATGAGTTTTCATAAGCGATTGTTGACCGGGGTACGATGTTCCACGTTGCTCGTTGATGGGCCAGCAAGTTCTTCTCCTAGAACCACTTTGTTTTGATTAAACTCTTTTAATGCAGAATTTGTGGTTTTTTGGCGTTGCATGTTTTTGTATATTTCGCAACCTTTGTAGTTAGCAGGATGACCTTCTTTCCCACAGAGTACGCATTTAGCTGGAGTCTCTCTTGTCTTCTGACAGGTATCAGATGGATGTGAGCCAGCACATTTAACACATCTGGCTTGATGCTGGCAGTAGGCTTTTGTGTGACCTAGATTCTGACACTTACTGCACTGCACAATTTCAGCCCTGTGTCGGGGTTCCTCAAAACGTACACAAGAGAACACCAGCCTCGAAATTTTAAAAATGTCTGCATTATCGGAAGCTGGTTCTAAGTCGATGAAAAATAGAGGAAGTCGATATTTTTCGGTGGGGTGTACCAAATTATAAATATGGCGGACATTGTGACCCAATTAATAAAATACAAAACCAAAATTACAAAACGAATATCAGCATTTAACCACTACATGCACATTTCTTATTCAAATGAAAACAAAGTTCTATGATTAAAAATATAATACCACTCTTTTTTGTTTTAATAACAATAAACTGAATTACTTATTGATTACTACTAATTGGTAAACTGGTTAGTAAGTTCCCGCTAGGGATGACACTTAATAATATATCAAACACAATGTAAATATAAATTGTAATACTATGTAAATATAAATTGTAATACTATTATTATTTTTGAATTTATAATTATTATGTATATAATATGTAAATATAGTCACCATAACAATATATAGTTTTCATTAAAGTAATTAGAAATTGGGGTGAAACAACTTCCTTTTATACTTTCTTAGGCTATAAGGCTACCAGAAAAGAGCGCGTGATCTTCGAAAGAAATGTTTCCCGATAAATTTTCATAAGTTTAAGAGCGAGAAAAGAACAGATACGATGAGAAATGGTGAAATTAAAACAAATACTGCTAACACAGACAATTTATGGGACAAGGATGAGTAGTTTGGTCTACTACTCCTTCTTGTTTCATATATTGAAGTGGTAGTATGATGAGTAACGGGGGATGCTAATAATGTATGAGATAGTAACTGGTTGGCGACGGCACAAGAACACCACGATTGGAAGAAGCAATAGGAGGAGGCCCAGACATGTAATCGGTTTCTAGGGCCATCACAAAAAAAAAAAATATTTATTATAATTTTATACCCAATATTTTTTCCTGTTTTTTTCATCTATACTATTCCTTTAACACGCTTTCGATTTCCTATCATTAATGGTGTAATTTATTTGTTACTCTCAGAACAGGGTTATAATTTTCAAAATCAAAAATAAATTTCACACAAATTTAGAGCAATAATATAAAAAATTATTTTTTCCATAAATAAATAAATTTGAGCCAATTGAAGTATAAGAAAAATAAAATTGGATTAAATTTAGTATTATTACATATTTCGCAAATAAGTACTTACTTATATACTGCAATTCCTCGTATCCCTTAATGGAATGCCTCTTGGTGGGATATTTGTAAACGGCATTATGTTTATTCTTACTCTGGGTGGAGAGGTTGTTGAACACTAGAGAAAAAATAAATAATACTTGAATAATTTTATTCTTCTTTCTTACTTATGTATAATTTTTTAAATCGTCAATAATAAAAACAGTATTTTTTACCTATTAATTTTTTTGTAGTAAACCATTAGTTTAGGCCTCTTGTTTTGTTTTGTTAATTTCAAGGAATCATATTAATTAAAAACATAATACATTAAAAATTCAAATCTAAATGACTCATTTGTATATGCAAAATAGTTTTTTTAAAATATCTTAAATATAATGTATCTGAAGAGTAATTTGGTATATAAAGGGACATCGATAGCTGAATGAGGACATGGTGTCGGATAAGAATAATGATTTAGGGTATTTTATTGGGTGACAGATTTTCCTCAGCTCACGGCACATTAAAGTGTATTGTATTAATTAACAGGGAATACTTGATCGTTGGTAAATAGTTTTAATGATTATAAACGATTATTCTAAAATATTTTATATAACTATAGTAAATCATAATAACGAATATTGCATAAAAATGATTTGACCGTTTGTGAATTAGAAGGAGATAGTCAGGGCTGCGTTAAAGAGCAATTGAATCAAAGTCTGTCGTTTGTTGAAAATTTGGCCATCAATAAGTAGCTGAAAACTATTTTATTCATACCTTGACCACAGCCCTTACCATTCTCTTTCGAAATAATAAATGTAAAGTTAAAAACAAAGTCCTAAAGTAAAAAATTGTATTCCTTACCTTCTTAATAATTATTATAGCATAAATAGGTAATAAGATCTATAGAAATAAACTATTATTGCATACCTTTGTGGGGATTTTCTAGTCTTATTTTCGGAGTTATCTTAGTTGGATAAATCTGTGTTGGAATTACTTTGGTATTTGGCTTTGTGATAGTAATTCCATTGCTGTCATTTTCAATGGTTTGGACCTGATTGAACCCCTTGCCAATGCCTGAAAAGAAATATTTCAATGTATAAATATCAACGTAAATACGTTTATTTCCCGCCTTTGCGAATATCTATAAAGCTACAAAAAGTGCCATATTTTCTGATTGTAATCTACTAAACTCATGTGAAATTTTGGTTTTCGTAATTATGTGTTCGATGTTATATAAAATGAAGTAAAAAATAATTTTGTTGTATATTGTTTAATAAAAAAACTCTTCAGAATGAAGTCATAGGATTTTCTGTAGTGTTATTCCTGTCTAAAACAATATCATTGCCTTCCAACATAAAAAAAAACATTTCATATTTAATGTTATTTGATCATCATTTTCTTGAAGTTAGGATGTTTCAGAAAGTCGAATTTTAGTCAAATCTTATTTTTATTTATTTCAACTATACGATTCCCGTATGTTTAATATTAGCTGGCCAGCAAGGAGCTTGGCTTTACTTTATTTATTTTTTCTATGAATTTATCAGCTCGAATGAACCTACACAGTTCTTTAAGAGAAAGGATTTGGAAGAACATATTTCATGAGAAAAATTATAGGTTTAATTTTTATAGGAAAAATTTCCTTTCAGCTAAAGAGTACATAGGCTGAATAGTTTTAATTGTCATGTTTCTTAAAGAAGTATTTTTACTCACAGTTTGGCTTCACTGATTTATTCTTATGGCAGGAATGTGCTGTTGGCTGGAACTTCAGAATATTTTCATTTTTTGTGACAGAATTCGGTTCTGATGATGTTTGGATATTCTTTGTTACACAACAAGGTTTTGACGTTGGACGACCTAAAAAAAATTTTTTTTTAAATGCTCCTGAAAAATCTTCACTTTAAAATTGTATTTATTTTTAATTATATAAAAAATACTTTGGATTCCTCAACGTTACTGGTTTTCGTCACATCTTCAGGATTTTTTACATTACATTACATTGTGCTTAGCTTATTATAGTTGAATAATTTGAACTACTAACACGTTATATGTTATTAAAAGTTTTAATAATCCTCTTAAATTGCACCAATCAATGAGATTATCTTGTATATTTCTTTTTATATGTATATTTTTCCAATAACACTATACTCTCTGCTAAAATTATTCATCTATGATGATATCGTCTATGGTAAAAGTTATAATTTAATTTTAATTCTATTCTAGATACTATTCCTTCGGTTTCCATAAATATTAAACTGAAAAATGCTAAGGGATTAATTAGTTTGGTTTTTTTTTGTTTTGTTTTTATGTCATGAAACACATTTTATGCGTATCATTTTTTAAGATTTTTTAAAAGATTTATAGGAAATTAGAAATTTAGATTCTTAAAAGTATTGCCATTGTTTATATTTTTAATTTATCAGTAATATTGCAGTTATTTTTTCAGGTTACAAATAGAGTCTTCGTTCAAGTAAAATTCGTGAAAAGCCAATATAAATAAAAAAATATATCTTTTTATGATGACGACTTTTTATTCATAATTGAAGAAAATAATTATAAAAAAATAACGGACAATATTTATAACCATCATAAAATGATCAATATTACAACAGAAAAAAATGAGTAAATCAAGTTACTAGATTTCTTGATAGTAAAGTAATCAAGCAAAGTAATTAAATCAAAATATTAATTAGAATTAATGGATATAAATAAATTTTAAAAACTGAAATTACATAACATTAAATTTGATTTTGACCCTCAAGTCATAACGAAAAATTAAACAGAAACAGAAAAATATTAGAGGCAATATATATAAAGTAAATTAATAATTCGCGAAAAAAAACTTCTTATTCTTGTCCTTGTTGTAGTATAATTATTTTTTTAACTATTTAATATTAGAATAATCCAGGGAAAATCTACTTAGGATCGCAAGTATTTTTAAAGTTTATTTGTAACAATTTTATTTTTTACATATAAATATACCAGACCACGCTTCGCCCTCTCCCTCTACCCAATACTGGAGACAAATCAGAGGTGGGTGTAGTACTGATGATCCTACCCTGTGAATTGTGTATGTGGTCTAAATATATATTTAAATATTTTGGTATCGTTTCGGGCTTTTTACCTTTAGTCATTTTCAAACATTATTTAATTATTTTTTCACCCCAATCACTATATTGAAATTATTTTGTTACATTAACACTATATAAAAAATATAATTTTATTTTTTAATTGAGTATATATTATTATTGTTTAAATAAATAAATTTTATCCAATTTTATTCTCAATAGAATTTTTATTTCTTTATAAGTCCGACATTTCAATTTTAGACCCCCATCAATTAAAAAACAACAACTTTATGCAGGCAGTTCTGCCCAGATCATTAATTTCAGTCTACAATTACCCTATTATTTCAATTCTTCACATTAAATTAAAAATTAACACTTTTTATCGCAGTCAACCTTCTCTATTATAATTTATCACAACATGAACACCGAATAAGAAATAATATTTTTGAATTTATATAGAGGCCTGAGTATAGTAAATTTTGCTTTTCCTTTCTCTATAATTCAACATTCCCAAATACATTTTTATAATGAAATATTAAACAACAGTAATTTTTAATACTGATTAAAAAAAAAAGCGAACACACATTATGCCAATATTATTTAGATATAAGTAGAATTATAACTGCTTTAAAAATTTAGAGCAAAGTTACATCGGGTGAAAAATTAAATAAAAAATAAATATATACAAAACATTTGGTTTAAAAATAAAAATAATTAGGAAGAAAACAAAGCAAGAAATAAGTTAATCCCTTAACAACACTCATTACTCCTTGAATTTGGATTTTAATTATAGCATTTAACTGTACGCAAAATCATTACACGTAAAAAATCGGATTAATGAGTCTAGAGTTATTACGAAAATAATAGACAAAATAATGTCAAAAGAAATGTACAAGGTAAACTTGCATTGTCATAGGTAAGGTTTTTTCCCTTGTCTAATTTATTTAATTCTCATTGCAAAAGTGATTATTAATCTAAGATATATATTTGAATAAAATTAGGACTGCTAATGAATAACAAAAATGAGATTGGATTAAACTTACTATGATAAAATTTAATACATAAGCGAGTACTTACGAAAGCACTTGGTATTCTGTTCACTGTGACAGCTTTTTATTGTTTGGGTTCCAGTCTGGCTTTCATTCTGACAGCATTTTAGTGTTGGTGTTGGAGTCTGGCTTTCATTGTGACAGCATTTTAGAGTGGGTTTTGGAGTCTGGCTTTCATTGTGACAGCATTTTAATGTTTGCGTTGCTGTCTGGCTTTGATTGGGACAGCATTTTAGTTTTGGGGTCGGAGTCTGGGTTCCATTCTGACAGCATTTTAGTTTTGGCGTCGGAGTCTGGGTTCCATTCTGACAGCATTTGAGTTTTTGGGTCGGAGTATGGCTTCCATTCTGACAGCATTTTAGTGTTGTTGTAGGAGTCGGGCTTTCATTGGTACTGCTTGGAAAAATTGAAGGAACTGAAAAAAAACAAAAAAAACACAATGATGGAACAATATAAATGAATTCAATAATTATGTATGTTGCTGAAAGAAAAAACTACAGCAATCCTCATTGGCTCCAAATTCCTCCTTAGATTTTCTTCCTAATAATCCTTAACTTTTCCTAAACAACAATACTATTCCACTTCATTAATCTGTCAAAAATATTAATAAGACAGAAAATCAGTGCTAAAAGACGAGCCATTTATGGCTTTCAACTTTTATAACGGCCAACCACATTTCAATCACACTTTTATCTCAGTAAGTTTGAGAGAGCTTTTCAATTCTACGTGTTTGACAAATATCGGGTTCTTAGGCCTTCCTAGGATGAACTTGTTGCTTCTTTTCTCCCGCTTTTGGGCATATTGGGGGATCATGACATCAGATTTAATATCATAGAATAAATAGGATACTGACTGATTTCGAGAATTTGGATGCCTAGAAAAATTTTGTCTGGGCCGACGCAATCAACAAGGTGGACATGTATGCGTAAGAGAAAAATACTGGTTAAATATTTTTGGAAAAATAGATACTTTAATGGATTTCACATGTACTGATAAAATCAGTTAGTTTTGATGGGAGTTGGATTTCCTTGTAAGGATTATAAGTTAAAATAAATTATATATTTTAACAGTTTTTGTACAACCGTTGGTCTAGCAACAGTACTTCCTTACAAAGTACTGAACCCCCGACCGTTCAAGCGTTTTAGCGGTACAGATTTTAATTTAATTTTTAACAGTTATTGCAATGAAAGGATTTATTTCTACATTTTAGAATATTTTAATTTATTTATTTTATTTTTCTTCGATTTAGTACAATAATGCGTTAATGATTTGGTACATTGCTATCTCTAATATTTCTAGCAAATTTCTGTTCTCCGCAGTTCAAGTTCCTACATTCAAATATTATTCTAAATCATCTTTTATCTACTGAGTCGGTGGTACCGGTAAAAGGTGAGGTAGAGAACCAACTAATTGCAAATAGCTCCCCGAACCATACGTTTATCCCTTATGGGTCTCTAGTGCGTTTTCTACGTATGTTTTGGTACTATACTATACTACAATTTACATTGAAGTGTAATAACAAGGTGAAAATAAGTCAACATTAGTTAATAGGTATTTCTGTAACTGCCACAGATTCAGAAGACCTGATTAATCTGGAAAGTGTATATTATAACTAAGCAATTGTAAAGTGTGTTCATATTCCGTCGTTAATGCTGGTTCAAATTTACAGCACAGAGGGGTTTTATGTTCCTATTTGACACCATTTTAGCTCTTATTCTTTCGAAGTGATCAGTATTTCATAGTGATTTGTTCATTATAAGACGTACCATAAAATTAATGGCTATCATAATAAAGTATTTTTTCTCACCTGTAGACGGATTCTCTGATGTATCTAAAGTATTCTCTGGGGTGGTGACTTCTGCTGTGCTTGTAGTTGTAGTTGTGGTGACTTCTGCTGTGCTTGTAGTTGTAGTTGTGGTGACTTCTGCTGTGCTTGTAGTTGTAGTTGTGGTGACTTTTGCACTCGTGTGCGGTATTGTCTCTGGTACCGCAGCACCAATATTAATGTTCACAGTGAACTCCTGGGAGAACCAATGTGTGCTTGGTTTACGAAATGTTGAACGGGTTTGACCTAAAATCAAATTACATTCGTGTCAATAAATACCGATGTAGCTTTGTACCTAAATATAATATATCTCGACGTTACTTAAGTTTTTATATAT
>NW_027114458.1:190203-191660 GCF_000696795.3 Halyomorpha halys | reverse complement strand
TATATAAGTTAAGTATCGGCGATAGTCAAATGTCAAAAAAGAGAAGAAGGAATAAGATGTAACACGTGTGAACAGCTGTAACATACTATCTTTATTGGGTTCGGTACATCTCATGCGATCAGCTGATCTCCTCAGTCAGTTGACATCGAAGTAACAACTGACTAAGACTGTAACTTCCCCCCACCAGTTTACGAACAATCCTCGTAAACTTCAACAATACAATAAATTAATATAAAATACAGCAAAAATAACTATATACAATAAAGAAAGCAAAAGTTAGACACTCCTCATAATCCCTTATTACAAATTAAAAGTAAAGCAAAACAAAAATAAAATCATGAATTTATGCAATAAAAAAAATGGCAACGTAATTTATTCAGTACATCGCCATAATCAAAGATGAATTAAGAAAAGTTAACACAACAGATAAGTTGAGATGAGGACACTCTGGATTACTCTTGCGCAGGTGTTTCGGTTAGTGGGATTTTAAGTTGTTCTATATGAACGGTCCTGCGCTTTTTGGGTTCTCTAATGCTCTCAATAGTTACTACATTATGTTCTCTTATTATTATCACCCTGAATGGTCCCTCGTATCGCTTTATTTCCTTGCCCCTGTTTGATCCCAACTTTCTATATACAATTGTCCCAATTTTTATCATTGTGAGGATTAAATTCTCCCGAGCTACTCTCCTGGTTTTTTCCCTCTCCAATTTTCCCCGGACTTTTTCCCATAGTTTTTTCCTATTGACATGATTGTTGCTTATCTCATCACCGTCCACCGCCGTGCCCTTGTAGTCCCGTCGGATTCCACCTAGCCCGAAAAGGATCTCAAACGGCGAAAACCCCGTAACGGAGTGCACCGAATGATTGTATGCCGCAATTGCCTTTGGCATTGCAACGTCCGGTTCCAGCCCTTGGTTTGCCTGGTACAATCGAAGGTGATCGCTCAGCGTTCCGTGAAGCCGCTCTACGCCTCCTCTACTTTTGGGGTGTCCTGGTGTGTTGAGGTGCCATATCACATCTAGGTCCTTTATTTCCTTTCGTATCAAAGAGTTGTCAAATTCTCTTCCACCATCCGATGAGATGCGTTCGGGAACTCCGTAGAACTGAAACCACAAGCGGAGAGCTGCCATTACTGCTTCCGAAGACCTGTCTTGCACCTGGTGCGCCATTGCGGCCTTACTGAAGAGGTCAATCATGGTCACCCATTTGTACCCCTTCCATGTAAATGTGTCTATTTGTAAATCTTTAAGTGGAGCATCTGTGGTAGGTGTCTTCTCTTTGTCTTTGTCTTTAGGCGGATGTGTGTCGCACTTAGTGCGTAGACAAACCTCGCAGCTTCCTACAACCTCAGATATAGTCTTCCTCATTCCCCACCAAAAGTATCTTCTTTTTAACGCTTGCATAGTCTCATGGGTTCTCCGATGATTTGTCTTTCCCTGATGATACGCTAAGGT
>NW_027114458.1:188250-188513 GCF_000696795.3 Halyomorpha halys | reverse complement strand
TTGCGGTCCTCCCGCCGAACATTGTTTCTGGGTTTAACTTGGCTCCTTCTATTTTCCGTGTTACTATTTCCCTATCTTCTACCAACTCTTTGATTTCTTCTTCACCAAGGGTTTGGCATGTTTCTTGGCTGATGATATTCCATCCGAGTCCACCCTGGCTCCTCTACTTCCATTTGGGCCTCCACCTCTCTAGCACTTGTATCAATGAGATCTTGCGCACATTCCACAAACGAGCGGTCTCTCGTCATTCCCTCTTTCTTCCC
>NW_027114458.1:178191-188200 GCF_000696795.3 Halyomorpha halys | reverse complement strand
TAATTTAATTTACGAATAAATGTTTTATCCGAGCTAGTGTTTATTTTTTTTTTTTTGTTAAGCTTTCCGACAAGGAGAACATGTCGAATTGAGGTGGCTTAACAAAATCTGTTCATTCTACACCACTGGTTCCGACCAGATCGTCGTTATTTTACTTCTCCCGTACTCACTATGTTTAATTTTGGTCACTCCGGTGGTTTTTGTCTTCCAATAATTTGTCTCTTCTTGTTATTAATTATTTCCTCCATTTCCTCAATATCCCCTGGTCTTTCTTCAGCCAAACTCTCGTTATTCGAAGATTCTTCCCTACCATCTTCTTCCGCTTTATCCTGGTCTTCATCTCTGGGCGTCCATTCCCTCATGACACCGGACGGTTCCCCATTTTCTTGTTCCACGGCGTTCGTGGTTATGGCTCGAGACAACCAATCGGCCACCACATTTTCTTTGCCCGGTTTATATATAACCTCCATGTTATATTGTGCTAGAAGCTCCTTCGAGCGAGTTATCCTAGCTCGTGATTCCTATAGTTTTCCCACCCACTGGAGTGGTCTATGGTCAGTATGTATCTTGAACCTTCTGCCGAACACATATGGTCGTCTAAAGTGATCGACGGCCCACACTATTCCCAAGAGTTCTCGCTCCATCGCGCTGTATCTACTTTCCGTCCCTGTAAGGCGCCTGCTGGCATATGCCACTGGGCGCTCTACCCCATCACCCTACTAAGACAGCACCGCTCCTAGCGCATACTTACTCGCATCTGTGGTAATCGTGAATTGCTGATTAAAATCTGGAAAAGCTAGTACCGGCTCTTGCTGCAACCTCTCCATGCACCGTCTGATATTGTCCTCCATCATCGGGGTCACGATCATCTTCCAGCCTTTCTTGAGTAGATTGTTGAGTGGAACGAGATGCTCCGCCATTTCTGGAACAAACCTCCTGTAATAATTTAGAGTCCCCAACAATCTACGAATTCCTTTTATGTCACTAGGTACTGCCATTTTCTGGATTGCTGAAACTTTATCCAGGTGTGGTTTAACTTCCACCTTAGAAATTGTGTGACCCAGAAATTTTATATGTTCCTGCCCCAGCGCCGACTTTTCCCCCGACAATTTGAGCCCAAAATGTCTTATTCTCTAGGAAACGCTTTTCAAGTGTCGCACGTGTTCAATCTCGTTCTTACTAAACACAAGGAGATCCATGTAAACCAGACAAACGGATTCGTCAATTCCTCTCAGAAACTCAGGGGCTGAATGTTTATGGGGGCATTTTTGGCCAAACGGCATCCTTTTAAACTCATAGTGAACCCTTTCAAAAATGAATGCCATCTTATGTTGATCATTAGAGTGCATCTTAATTTGATGATACCCAGCCTTCAAATCCAGTGTGCTGAATACCGTCGCCCCGCCCAGCCTGTCTAAAATGTCTTCAAATCTGGGGATTGGATACTTTTCGTCAATGGTATTCTCGTTCAGCTTCCTGTAATCTATTACCACTCTGAATTTTTCAGTAGTTTCACCTGGCGCACTCCTTTTTTTAACCGCCCATAATGGACTATTGTATGGAGATGTACTATCAATAATGATTCTCTGTCGTTTTAAACTTTCAAGTTCCTTCCGGATGTGGTGACGCAGTGCCTGTGGGTATCTCCTTTCCTTTACATATATTACTCTCTCCTGCTTCAGTGGAATCTCATGGACAGTCTTCCCGGTCGCTCCTAGGATATCCCCTTCTGTAAAAAAATACCCTGGTATTCCCTCTTGAGTCGCTGTCTCCAGGCCTCAGCTTGATTGATTGTCCCAATTCGTGCACCCTCATTCCTCTGTTGTTGACGACATTTGTAGATTTTACCTCCTATCCTAATCTTCCATTTTCCCTTGCTATTTTTAATCCAAGCACCCACCTTCCCTAACAGGTCACATCCCACAATTACTTCATATTCTCTCGGGATGGTCTTTACAATATGGACTTTCAAGATGCCCTTACTAAATCCCCAATGGTTCAAACCTATTTCCGCTTTCCCCTCTGCTTCACAAGGGCCAACTAAGGTGATTAACCTACTCTCTCCACTACACAACTTCTCCACAGCCTCTCGGCTCATGATAGTACTGGAACTACCGGTGTCTACCAGACACCTCACTCCTGCAATCTCTATTATAGGCATACCGCCGTGTTCTCCTCTCATATGGTTGATCTCCAACGTGCGGCAGCCCCTCTGTGGGTACGCTCCTCAGAACTCTCCTCGTGTTCTAGCTGCTTCTCCTTTTCGTCTCCAAGTCCTCCTCTTGCCTTGCTGGCTATCTTCTCGCTCATAGTCTTCTGCTTCAGTTTCTGTTCCTGAGGTCTCGGACATCTCCGTGGATTCACTCATGGATCCGTTCGTCCTTCGAGAGGTTACCCTTCTCCGTAATCTCTGAGCATTGACCTCCATCGGTTAGGCACAATTTGCACACTCCGTCGATACATATAGGGACACTGTCGAGATATATGTCCCTCTATCCCACATTCGAAACATCGGGTGCGGGGACATTGTGCTACCAGGTGTCTACTTTTACCACACCCATGGCACTTGCGGTCCTCCCGCCGACAATTGTTTCTTGGTTTAACTTGGCTCTTTCTATTTTCCGTGTTACAATTTCTCTCTCTTCAACCATCTCTTTGTTCTCTTCTTCTCCAAGTCCACCCTTGCTCTTCTACTTCCATTTGGGCCTCCACCTCTCTAGGGCTTGTATCAATGAGATCTTGAGCACATTCCACAAACGAGCGGTCTCTCGGCATTCCATCTTTCTTCCCCAGTTCTTTCGCCAACTAAATCTTCAGTACCGTGGATTGGAATTGCATTCGACCCTGTACTTGGATCGTCTCCAACATCTCGGTGTATTTGTCTTGAATTCTGTTATAGCGTGCCAGGGGTTCTGCGGCATACTGACCATTAGACTGTCTTGGTTTTTTCGTTTCTCTGAACATCATATATATATCCTCCTCTGGGGTCCACCGTCCTCCTCCGAATGCCTTCTTTAATCTTTCTTTGATGACCTTCCAGGAGGTCTCTTCATCTGCCTGGATCTGATTAAGAATACTTCTTTTTACACGGCAGACTACCGCTGCTTTCAGTGCTTTTGCATTTTCGCTGTCTAGTAGATCCTCTGACATCTTCGCTTCTATTCGCCCCATCAGGCGATCGCCCCCTTTTAAAAAAATATTTAATTCTCCGGTCTCTCCGGTGAATTTTTCTAGGTCCGATACCGCCTTTCTCAGGTCCTGGGCAGTTGCCGTACGGACCATGATCCATTCTAGCGTTGTGGCATGATATTGTGATAAAGAGACTTCTGGTAATGGTTGAATCACCTGCGGAGGTGGGTTGGTAGCTGCTAAAGTTTGGTTGACTGCAGCTTGAGATTGGTTGTTTTGGTTCATATTATCTAGGTCCAGAACTGCTTTTCTCACTAATCCGTTACTGGTCATAATTCAATGAGAACAATGAATAAAAAACATTTTCTTTTAGACTCTAAATCATTCCGGCATCTAAAGTTCCCAGGTTTCGGCACCAGTTAAGTATCGGCGAAAGCCAAATGTCAAAAAAGAGAAGAAGGAATAAGATTTTACACGTGTGAACTGCTGTAACATACTATCTTTATTGTGTTCGGTACATCTCTTCATATACATGCGATCAGCTGATCGAACGTATTTAACATCGAACGTATTCCTCCGGGTTTCTTTTTTCTTTTATTTAGCCTAATATGTTCCTTTTTTTTACTGACCAAGATGGTTAATGGTGATGGTCAACCACAACAACAGCCCGCAGTGAGGCAGCAAGTTCTACAGATCCTAGTGGCGCAATCGGCTCCTGGAGTTTCTGCGGCCCCGGCTGTCCCGAAAGTCCCGGCGACGGTTCCAGTAATACCCCCAATACCAGAGACCACTCTCGTGGCTGCTCACACCAATATGTTGGCTAAAATCAATGTGAGAGCAGTATCCTCTTAGGATACTAGACTTTTCTATTTTATCTCAGACTTGGAGTGGTTCTTAGGCGAAATCGGTTAGTTAAACCACTTTATTAAAGGTGGAGATCGCATCATGGAGAGGTTGGCAGTCAAGGTATCAGAGGAGTTGCTGGACAAGAATGACGCGATTTCCATTAAGGCAGCACTCATATGCCGGATAAAACGAAGGGTTTTGAACCATATTCAGGCAGACGAGGAAACAGCATGGCCTGTAGTGAAGGAAAGATTAAAGAAGGCCTATGGAGGAGGCGTATGGTCCCCAAAGGAAGACATTTACTACATGCCACACGGGTGAGGAGAAAGCACGAGCAGTCTAACGGGCATTACGCAGCCACGCTGTTAGGACAGTTTAATCTGACCACAGAAAAGATGAGAGAGACTCTTTGGGCGGATGTTATCAGTAGGAAGATGGATTTTATCGACTCCATAATGAAGGTGCAACTGGCTAAGGAGACGAATAAAAGGGAAGGTTTACAACCGGGACCGCACTTTTGTGGAATGTGCTCAAGCTGATCGGCGCGAGCGCTAGTGGAGGATACAAGGATGGATGTCGATGATGGGCGATGGAACAGAGTACCGTACCACTGCACAAGGAATCCATCAACTCCATGGAAGAGAAGAGAACCCAGGGATAGTGGTAAAGATAGAAGTACGGGCAGAGAAATGCGGCCGAACAAGGGCCGATACGCAAGTGTGCGGAAAAGTAGGACACCTGGTGGCCCAATGCCCCCGCACTAGGAACTTTGAGTGCGGCAATGAAGGCCACATAGCACGACAGTGCCCTTATATTTACAGAAGGGCAGAGAAGTGACCAGGGGAACCGATGGAAATAAATTTCCAGCCGATACGGCGGAAAAGACGAGAGGACTATAGACCTAGTGAGTCCTCTAGTGAAACCTCAGAAGCATCAGAAGCCTCATGAACAGAGGGGAAAGGAAGAGGAGGACGGAGCAATAAACCTCCAAGCAGTAGATGGCGCCGAGTAAGTGAGGGTAGGAGATCAACGCAAGAGAGTTGAGGTGGGTGCCAGGAGAGGGGCGACCGCACAACATTAGAGGTTTTCAATATCATAGGAGAGATCAGCGGTCTGCTTATCATCAAGGTGTGCGGAGTGAGATGGCTTGTGGACACAAGTTCCCACACCATCCTGTGCCGGGAAGCGCTGAGGAAGCTGAGCGGCTGTGAGAGGAAACTCCAGATGGATGTCCAGGTATGTCATTGTCAATTAATCACCCTGGGTGGGTCCTGAAGAGTAGAAGGGGAGGCGGACATTGATTTACGGGAATGGGAATCGAAGAAGGGGTATTGAGGGTTCATATCGTGGAGGTTGCGATCTATTAAGGACGGCAAGTGCGGGGATAAGGAATAACAAGGGCTTGTGGAGGATTCGATTGGGAAAGAGGAGATATCGGTGTCGCGAGCTTCGAATGGTAGAAATGAAACGGATAGGTGCGATCCAAAGAGGGGGGAGGAAATTGAGGCAGGAAATAAAGGACAAATATGAATAAAACCTCTCCATGCACCGCCTCATATTGTCTTTCACCACCAGAATTATGATCACTTTTCCGCCTTGTTGAGTGGGACGAGGTACTCAGCAATTTCTGGCACAAATCTCCTGTAATAATTTAAAGTTCCGATCAACCTTTTAACTCCCTTCAAATCACTTGGCATTGCCATCTTCCGTAAAGCTACGACTTTATTCGCGTTGGTTTTAACTCCTTCCGTGGAAATCGTGTGGCCCAAAAAGTTTATTTGATTCTGCCTTAACGATGATTTCTCTCGTGATAATTTGAGCCCAAATTGCCTAATTCTCTAAAATATGCTATCTAAATTTTGTTAAATCGTGTTAAGAGTTCCGTGGTATATTGCCCAATAGTTTCTTTGTCTCCCTGATCATCATAAATATGTCCTCCTCTGGTGCCCATCGTCCTCCTCCGAACGCCTTCTTTAATCCTACGTCCGCCTGAATCTGACAGAGGATACCTCCTCTTAACTCTGCAGACAACCACTGCTTTTAATCCCTCCGCATCTACGCTATCGAGTAGATTTTCGATAGACTTCGCTTCAATTCGGCTTATTAGTTGGTCACTCCCTTTTTAATTCCCCAAAGTAATTCTCCAGTTTCTCCAGTGAATTTTTCCAAGCCCGACACCGCTTTCCTCAGGTCCTGGGTGGTTGCCATTCGGACCTTAATCCATTCTAGCCTCGCTGCATGAGCTTGCGCTAAAGCGACTTCCGTTAATTGCTCCATCTCCGGGCTGACTGCAGCTACAGGTTGGTTGTCTGCTGCTAGAGGCTGGTTGGCTGCAACTGGAATTGGGTTGGTGAAGTTCTGACCATCGATGTTAAGGACTGCTGCTCTCACTATTCCATTACCTGCCATAAATCGGAGAGAACAAAGAAAAAAGAAAAGAAAAATTTCTTCAGACTAAAATTTGTTCTGGTATTCAAAGATCCCTAGTTCCAAGAGAAGAAGGAATAAGATCTAACACGCTTAAACTGCTGTAACATTCTGGCTTTATTGGGTCCCGTACGTCTCTTTATATCTATCTGGAGTACGGCTCTGGAGACAGTTTCATATCACATCGGCTACACGTCAGTGCCTTATCTTGAAAGGTTCTCTACGCAAATCGGCATGTGTGTGGATTAAAAGGAAGAGTTTATATCTCTAAAATCCTACGAAAATTGGACCAGCCATAGATTATTAAAGGTGAAGGAAGCGGCCTTATATCGGGGCCTGGTTCCGTGGTACTGAAGGTTCAGTTGGCATGAGAGCTGGGGAAGGAAGGATTTCCGAAAGAGTACTCGTTTGTGGAAATTGTTCAAGATCTAATAGAAACAAGCGCGAGAGGAGGAATCAAGAATGGACATAGAAGAAAGTTAGTTACAATCGCCCGAGAGATAATTCAGTTCCATAGAGAAGAAAAGAGCACCAGGAAAGTGCAAAGAGAGAGGATTAGAAACTCGGAGAGAAGAATGGGCCAAATAAAACCATAAAGCAGCGGGCGCCGAAAAAAACCGAAAATGCCATAGATATGGAAAGATAGGGCACTTGATAGCACAGTGCTCCCGTACACGATGATTCGAATGTGGAATAGGGGGACATATAGCGAGGGAATTTCCTTATATGTTTCGACGACAAAAATTGAATCAGCTAGAACCGATGGAGGTGAACGCCCAACGTGTGAGGAGAAGAAGGATTTCTCCGAGATCAGAACGGTTTTCAAGTGATAACACCGACACGTCTGAAGCCTTAGAGGATGAAGCAGAAAAAAATGATGTTGGGATTTATAGCAGACCGCAGAAAAAGGTGGAACGTGCAGAGACAGTCTGAGGGGGCTGGCAGGACGAAGCATACCTGAAGTGTGTGTCTGCTGAGGGGCGGCCGCTCGTTGGTGAGGCACATCGTAAAAGAAGAGCACGGTGGCCTGCCTATCATCCGAGCTAGAGGAGTAAGATTCTTGGTGGACACAGGGAGTTCCAATACTATTGCGGGCAGGGTGGCTCTTGATAAGATGAGAGGTGGAAAGAGGGCGCTCGAAGTCAGGGAGTGCCAATGTCAACTAATAAGTAGAGTAAGAGCAGATGCCCAGAAAGTGGAAGACAGCGCTGAAGTATGTAAAAGGAATTCAGAGGTTGTTGGGTGCAAGGTGCATTGAACTATTACCGACGGTTTGTGCCCGAAATGGCTGAATATCACATGCCATTGAACAACTTATTAAAAAAGGGATCCAAGCTGGTTGTGGCGGCTGAAAGAGCCGATCCTCGCATTCCCCGATTTCTAGAAACCGCTTGCACTCACAGATGCCAGTGAGTATCTG
The DNA here is from genome assembly GCF_000696795.3 of Halyomorpha halys. NCBI lineage: Eukaryota > Metazoa > Arthropoda > Insecta > Hemiptera > Pentatomidae > Halyomorpha > Halyomorpha halys. The sequence continues at coordinate 180,378 of NW_027114458.1, read as the reverse complement.
TTGGGGGTAGTGCTATCCCAGGAACACGAGAAAGGGGAACGTCCTATAGCCTACACTCGTAGACGACTTACAGAGACGGAGTCCCGTTATAGTGCTTTGGAACGAGAGTTGTTGGGGATTGTGTGGGCAGTGGATCACTTTTGACCCTACCTTTTTGGAAAAATATTTCGGGTCCACACTGATCACAGATCTCTTTAGTGGCTTGGGAAAATAAAAGAATCATCTGCACGGATAACTCACTGGAAAGAGCTTTTGGGTCAGTATAATATGGATATTGTTTATAAGCCAGGAAAAGAAAACGTGATTGCAGACTGGCTTTCACGTAAATTATAGTTAACGCGATGGAGTAAGACCAAGGAGGCCCGCATTCAGACGCCTAGACACGGAAGCATCTAAACCCGGAAAGACCCACTATCTGTATGTAGGCAATGCAGTGATCTGGGATAAGGTACAACGATTGTGGAGATCAGAACAGATCGGGGTGGATCGGTCGTTCATTTGCTGTATGTTGATGGTAGAAACTGTTCAAGATACGGAACAACAAAAAGAGGTGACACTTCTTTACCACCAAGGAAAGACGAACCACCGAGTACTGAACGAAACCCTGCAAGGATTACGGCGTCTATATTTTTGGTATGGCATGAAACGTACCATTCAAGAAACTATAGGGTGCTGTGAAGTGATCCTCCGCACGAAATATGATGGGTGTCCTCCCCAAGCCAGACTAGAGGAAACACCAACCGCGAGCGTTCCACTTAGTGATTCGCAAGTAGACACTTTCACTTGGAAGGGTTTCAAATGGGTAACAGTCGTGGATCTATTCAGTAAAATAGATGTGGCGTACTTGATGAAAAACAAGTCAGCGGATGTGGTGTTGCGGGCTCTTCGCGCTTGGTTTTAATTTTATGGGGTCCCTGACAGGATATCGTCATACGCGGGTAGAGAATTTTATAATGCATACATCAGGGAGAAAATGAAGGCATTAGAATTTGTATGGCATCTCAACAATCCAGGGTATCCTAAGAGAAGAGGATCGAGAGGCTTCATAGCACTCTCAGTGACCATCTGCGTCTGTTGCAATTGGAAAAGGGATCCAAGACGTCGCAATGGAACGAGCAATCGCAGTGTACAATCATTCTATACATACAGTCACGGGGTTCGCGCCGTTTGAAATTATTTTTGGCCTGCATTGACGACATAGAGACGATAGAAACACGGTGACTGGAGAAGAAGAAGTAATCAATAAAAGTTTAGCCCTGAGGAAATTGTGGAATAAGTTCAAAGATCACATCGATAAGGATAAATGGAATTGAGTAGTGAAACAAAATGTGAGCGTTCGTGATCTAATGGGAAACATCCAAATCGGGACCATAGTCAACAGGAGATTGTGCACCAATAGAGGAAAGGAACTGCAGAGAAATGAGGGTCCATTCAGGGAGTTTGTGTTAAGGGAACATAATCCTGTCACAATTGAGAGCTTGCGTGGACCTAAACAGAGGAGTACAGTATACATTAAGCAACTAAATATCCCGAATTCATGGATACTGGAGTGCTGTACAAAATTATCTGACTGTACAAAATGTATTTTTTTTTATTTATTTAGTTTTTTTTTATTATTACTATTAATTCGTGAAAATGTCTTATAAGCACTTAGTGCGAACTAGAATAATTTATTTTAGTACTAATATATTTATCTCTTACTTTTTTGATCATGCATATTTTATTTCTTTTTTTTTTGTTAAGTGTAACAATAAGTTTAAGTTTTACTCTTGTATTTAGGTTGTAAATAAGTCTTCTTTATTGATTTTGTCATGTCATTCTATTGTATAAGATAGTTGTAAGTAGATTGTCCATAGGTTATCGTAAATAATATCCACCTTCCACGTTTTTTTTTAATGTGTTATTTTATTGTGCTATATAAGTTTACAAGGACTAATCGTAAACTGGTAGGGGGAGTTACGGCCTGAGGGAGATGTCAGCTGACAAAGGTAGTGAGTTGAGTCGATCAGTTGATCGAACTTTTATATACAGAGGTGCTGAATACAATAAAAGTTAGTCATGTTTATATATAAGTTAAGTATTGGCGAAAGCAAAATGTCAAAAAAAGAGAAGAAGGAATAAGATCTAACTCGCTTGAACTGCTGTAAAATACTAGCTTTCTACGTTATACGTTCGATCAGCTGATCC
>NW_027114458.1:152225-175496 GCF_000696795.3 Halyomorpha halys | reverse complement strand
TATATATATATATATAAGTTATGGTTGGACAAGGTCTGTATACGATTCTAATTCTAACTCCCCATGTAAATAAACCCCAATAATGTGTATAAGGAGTATCACAGAGATAAAGCATTCTAGTAAGCGTGCGTTATAATTTTGTTCCATTTTTCCTTTTTTTTAAGTATTTCAGTCCAAGCGCTCGTGAGTGGTGCCGAGACCCGGAAATTCTATCCACTGATTGAAGATTATGATTTTTGATCTGTTCTCTCATCAAGGAATTTTTTTCTCTTTCTTCCTCCGGCTTTCTCTTCTTTTATTTCTCCTATATTGTAATTATTTTTTTTTTACTGACCAAGATGGTTAATGGTGATGGTGACCACAGCCCGCAGTAGAAGTACTGATGCAGTAGACTGGTGGCTTAGTTCTACAGATCCCGGTGGCGCAACCGGCTCCAGGAGTTCCTGCAGCCCCGCCAGTACCGGGGGTTACCCGTCCTATCAGAGCAGCCACCAATCTAGCGGCTGCTCACGCCAATATGTTGGCTAAAATAAAAGTGAGAGTAGTAACCTCTCAGGATATTAGAAGAGCCATCTCAGACAGGGAGCGGTTCTCAGACGAAATCTGTGAGTTAAATCACTTTATTAATGGTGGAGATCGTATCATAGAGAGGTTGGCAGCCAAGGTCTTAGAGGAATTGCTGGACAAGAATGACGCGATTTCCCTAAAGGCAATGCTCATATGCCGGATCAAGCGAAGTATTTAGAACCATATTCAGGCAGACGAGGAAACAGCATGGCCAGTAGTGAAGGAAAGATTAAAGATGTACTATGGAGGAGGCAGATGATCCCCGGAGGAAGACATTTTCTACATGCTACGGGTGAGGAGAAAGCACGAGCAGTCTAACGGACAGAACGCAGCCACGCTGTTAGGCCAGTTTAATCTGGTCACGGAAAAGATGAGGGAGACTCTTGGAGCGAATGTAATCAGTTGGAAGATGAATTTCATCGACTCCATAATGCAGGTGCAACTGGCTAAGGAGACAAAAAAAAAAGGGAAAGTTTACCACGGGACCGCACTTTTGTGGAATGTGCTCAAGATATGATGGACGAGAAGAGAACCCAGGGATATTAGTAAAGAAAGAGGTACGGGTAGAGAAAGGCAACCGAACCTGGGCAGAATACGCAATGGAGGAGGGAAAGAAGATAGAAAGTGCCATGGGTGCGGAAAAGTAGGACACCTGGTGACCCAATGCCCCCGCACTATGTGCTTTGAGTACGGCAATGAAGGCCACATAGCACGACAGTACCGTTATGTGTACAGAAGGGAAGAGACAGGACCAGGAGAACCTGGAGAAATTTCCAGCGGATACGGCGGAGAAGACGAGAGGACTATAGACCTTTTCAATAGAAAAGGAGAGATCAGCGGTCTGCCTATCATCAAGGTGATCGGAGTGAGATGCCTGGTGGACACGGTAGCTCCCACACCATCCTGTGCCGGGAGGCGGTGAGATGAAACTCCAGATGGATGTCCAGGTATGTTATTGTCAATTAATCACCCTGGGTAGGCCTTGTCGAGTAGAAAAGGAGGCGGTCATTGATTTAACATCGACCCCCAGTGCCCCACGTGCGGAGTTCCTGAAAAAGCCGAACACGTAATAGTAGATTGCTCCGCCATGGAAGGACACCGGCCAAGCCAGGCTGTAGAGAAAGACCGGAATTTTCGCCCTCGGCGAGTCGAACTTTTCTTGTTTGATTGAAGAAGAGAAATATCCCTTATTCAGGAAGTTCATTTACGGGTGGAAGGAGGGATTTCTCATTTCACAATGGGAAGGACTTGACCGCCTAACATCGGCTAGCCACCAGAAGAGGAGGAAGCTGACCCATAGTGAGACCAGGTGGGCTGGACTAGCCTGGTAACTCCAAGAGGAGTTGTCTACTGACTGCCGCGTAGAGAGGACGTATCCAGTGAGTATTGTTAGTTTTTTGAATATCAAAGTGCTTGTAGAGATATTTTTGAGAACAGGAGTGTGCCAAAACGTTGCTACAGAAGTCGTTTAGTGCGGAGTGAAAATTGAACCAATTCCACCGAGCAGGTTTGGCGGAATTTAGGAAAAGAGTGGAACCACGAGGTGGTTTTCACCCCACGTGACCAAAAAAACTAACGGTATCAATTTGTGCAGTAGACAGGTGTATAGACCACAAAAAAATGAGAAAAACGAATACCTACACGACCCCGATCGGAGGACCCTAGGGTAAGTTATACATTTTTAAAGTTTAAAAGTTTAATTAATTAAAATGTCATGACGCTGCTCCGGCTCCAATGCCCCTGAAAGGGAGTGAGAACCCCATATGCCGGGCCAGGAACATGACGGAGGACTCAAGTGAGGATGATGAGGTGTATAGGGCGGTTCCGGGCCCAAGCAACCCACAAGCGAAGCAGGATGCCGGCAAGGAGGATTGGGTCCTGGTAAAGAGAAAGGAAGGGAAGAAGGGAGAGCATAAAGAGGAGAAGAAGAGCAAGTTGACGTTTGCCGGTGTCCTTGCCAGTGTCCCACAGGTACCTAGGAAGGCAGAGGAGACTGCCACTTATGTTACAGTCAAAGGCAGCGCAGAAGGGTGGTCTCCGAGCAGGATCCACGAGGAACCGAAGCAGATAGGAGTCTTTGCCAAAATGGTGGGAGTCACCAATGCTAACGCGGAACTGATAAGGACAGAGGGTGCAGACCAGGCAAAGAGACTCCTTGAATGGGACCGGCTGAAGCAGGGAGGACTCGAGGCGAAGCTGGCGATGGCGAGGAGGCCCCGCCTGGAAGTTAATGGAGTCCTAAAGCACTGGGATGAGAAGATCCTGGTTAGGTACCTGTGGGACAAGAGTGGCCTTGGAAATGCTAGAGAGGAGGACAAGGTGGATTGGATGAGACCCTGCTTCTCCACTCCTGTTAGGGGTGGTTTATCGATGACGTGGGTGGTGGAAGTCCACCAGTCAGTGAGGCTCGCCCTGATGAACTTGTCCGCAGCCGATACGACGACAGGATGGTGGAGCATGACCATAAGAGATTACCTCGACCTCCTGCTCTGCCTGTGGTGTCAGAAGTATGGACACCCTGCCAAGGCATGCACAGAGGACCTGGCGTGTAAGTGGTGTCTTGGCACGGGACATAAGATAAAAGAATCTCCGGCAAAGAACGCGCTATGCGTAGGCTGCAGATCCTGCAGGTCAATATGTGCCGGAGACGAGTAGTCGCGGACGAACTCTCTCGAGGACTCTCGCCCAAAAGGTCGACATCATGGTAATCCAGGAACAATGTTGTCGCAACAATGTGGTTACAAGGTTTGGTGTGACGTCGAGGGTGGTCGCTTTGGGCCTTGGCGAGAGGAGGCCTAGGGCGGCGATCGTGATAGTTATTCCCTCCCTCGACGTTATGGAACATAAGCAATTCACCGCAGCAGATCAGGCGGCATGTTACGTGAAGTGGGGAAGGATCTCCCTCACCTTGTTTCGTCGTACATGCCGCCTGGAAGGAACAACGAAGACATCAACGATAGTATCGCTGCTCAACTACTGTAATGCGATAGTCTGTTCCGACACCAACTCGAGGAGCACGGCCTGGAGGATACTGATGAGAGAAGAGGGAAGAGGGAGACTGATGGAAGAGAGCTAGGTGGCTAGGTGTCAGCTCGTCGTTATGAATGAGCCCTCTGGCCCCACATTCGTGGGTGCGAGGGGCCAGACTTGGATAGACGTGACACTGGCCACGGATCCCATGGCGAAGCGAATAGCGGACTGGGCCCTAAGGTCACACGAGTTCCGATCACTGGGTCATAGCCATCAGTGTAGTGGAGGGGGAAGGTGGAGCCCTAGAGGAGGAAAGAGGCTTTGTGACCGAATAGGCGAACTGGAGAGCCTTCTTTAGTGAACTGGAGGGGATATTGGTGGATAGAGAATGGGAGGAGGTGGCGCCGATGGAGATAGAGTCAGGAATTGACCACAGAGTGGCAACCCTGACTGGCACAATCTCCCAAGCGGCCAATATTACCCTTCAGCGTTCCAGGGCGACAGCACGTCCGGTCCCATGGTGGACACCGGCCCAGGCGCAGCTGAAGAGAGAGTACTAAAGGGCCAGGCGCAGGTACCAGGAGTGCAGAGATGAAGAGAGGAGAGCTACACTCCGAGAGGAAAGCAAGGATAGGTATACGGTATACTGAAACGGCGTGCGTCACCAGAAGAAGAAGTCCTGGGACGAGTTCATCGTCGAGTTGGAGAAGAATCCCTAGGGCATCCCGTACAGGGTGGCGCTGGGCAAGGTTAACCCAACACAAATGATGGCTGCCTTCAAAGTTGGAGGAGCCCAGACAACCACCCTGGAAGAAACGGCGATGATGTACATCGATTATACATACCCCAGGGATGGTCTGTCCCAGGACACTGCAGAGGAGAGTATGGTGAGACGCACCACGACATACCCACCAGGTACCTATGCCCACCGTGGGACTTATGGGATCTACGTCTTGCCGTGGACAGGCAGAGGATTGGGAGGGCTCCGGGACTCGACGCCTTAGACGCTGCAATCCTCAGGAGCAGTGCCCCATATATCGAGGAGGAGGTATTGGAAATCTTCAATGAGTGCCTGGATAAGGCGTACATTCCGAGCAGGTGGAGGATTGCAGACTTGAGACTGCTCTACATAGGGGGTGCAAGGATAAGGAATTGTCGAAGGCCTATCGGCCTATATGCTTCCTCCCTGTTATCAGCAAGGTCCTGGAGCATATGATAGTGCATAGCCTCAAACCAGTCCTCAGTGCTGCGAGTCACCCACGGCAATACGGCTCGACCCGTGGCAAGGGAACAACAGATGCGCTGCTGAGAGTGCGTGAGGATGTAGAAGGGAGGGCGAAGAAATATGTCTTGATGATACTGTTCGACATATCCTCCACCTTCGATAGTGTTTGGTGGCTGCGCGTACTCCAGTGGTTGCAAGAGTTCGACACCCCCCAGCAACTTATACTCCCTCGTATTCTCTATATATCCCTATTCCGAGGTCGAGAGAAGGATCGAGAGAGGCTGCCCACGGGGTTCGGTTCTCCGGCCGGCCCTGTGGAAGTTGGTATTCGATGAGTTGTTGGGGGAATTACAAGGTAGAGGGTTCCTTGCCACGGCCTACGTCGACGACCTGGTAGTCATCGTGGCCGGGAATAGCAGAGCCAGATTGAGGAACGAAGCGGAGAGATGTGCCAGTCTGGTTGGAGAGTGGTGCGTGAGGAGAAGGTTAAGTATGGCCGCAGCTAAGACTCAGGCCACAGGGCTCACCCTATCACTCTGGACATACAGGGAGAGAAGGTGACATACCTCGGAGTGAGGATGAGAAGTGGCTTCGACGCCACCCCTCACCTGGCATACCTGAGGGATAGGGTGATTCTGTCACTTAATGGGCTGAGCAGTATAGGGGGTGCATTCTGGGACTTCAGGTACCCCGCTACAATGACTATATACAAAGGAGTGGTGTTGGGTATCCTGAGGTACGCATCCCCTGGAGTCGAACACTCACGCGGGAACAGAAGGAGATACTGGCCACTACGCAACGACTGGCTCTGCTGAGGGTCACGAAGGCGTATAGGACGGTGTCGCATGAGGCGGTGCAGGTGTTGGCTGGAGCAATGCCCCTGGATCTCATCCTCAAGGAGGATGCTACGAAGTATGATGTGATGAGGCAGGGGCTGGCAGTGCTACCAGCGGGACTCAGGGAGAGGATCGGCGAGACCCCGAACCTTTGGAAGAAGTTCCAGTGGGAAGAGTCGATTGAGGAGTGGAATGTACGGTGGCGGACAAGCGAAAAGGGAGGAAATTCTTCCCCACCGTCCACTTAAGATTGAGAGCAGGTTGGGTCATCCCAGACTATTGGGTCTCGCAGATCCTGACAGGACACGGAAGATTCCGGGGAAAGCTGCAAAGCTTCGGAAAGAACATCGACCCACGGTGCCTGACGTGTGGGGTCCCGGAATCAGCAGAGCACGTGGTATTGGACTGTACCGAGATGGAAGGACACCGTGCCAGGTTGTCGAGAAAAAGCGGGATCTTCGCCCTCGCCGAGTCGGACTTCCCTCTGCTGATGGAGGAGTACTACCCGTACTTCAGGGAATTCATTTACGGGTGGAGGGAAGTAGTCGGGCCAACGCACCTTACCTTGGGAAGGGCTCGACCGCCCGGGGTCGGCGAGCCACCAATGGAAAATGAGGATGAAGATGACAGCGAAGAAGCAGTTTGAGACCAGGAGGGCTGGACTAGGCATGTTGGACGTACCGGACGGATGCTGGTGGATAAGGTGTAGCCCCATCTTAAGGCACTCAACCGAGTGCTGGGCTGCACCACGTTTTTAAAATAATAAGTGTACCCTAAAATTAAATGGTTCCACCAAATAATTTTGTAAATATTTATTAAATAAAGATTAAAAAAGAAAAAAGAGATATTTATTGGCAGCAGTGGCATTCGCAATCCTAACGCACTACTCCACTGTTGCCGAACCCCGTATGGTAGCAATGCCAGGAAGGGGGAACAAAAAAATGGTAACTGCAAGAGGCACCCAGACGGATGCGCACCAGGAGGACCTACAGAACGGATGCAGTGGAAAAGGTGCAGCTCTAAGCTCTGTAAGGTGTTAAACCTAGTACTGGGCTGCACCCCAGTAAAAATTTAATAAAAGAATAAAGAAAAAAGACAAGGAAAAAAAGAATTGGTGATCTAAGGTAGAAGTCGCATGCGCAATCCTCAGGGCACTACCATACTGCTCCCGCACCCCGTATGCCGGAAATGGCAAGGAAGGGGGATAAAAAAATAATAATTAAAAATATATCAGTGATATCAGTGAATATCAGGGTATTATAGGTTGTGATCTATTCGGGAAGGTAAGTGTGGGGATTAGGAATAACAAGGGTCCGTGGAGGATTCGGTCAGGGAAGAGGAGATATCGGTGTCGCGAGCTTCGAATGGTAGAAAACAAACGGGTAGGTGTGATACAAGTGGGGGGCGGAGGAATTGGAGACAGGAAATAAAGGATAAATATGCAGATATTTTCTTTAAGGAGGGGGAGTTACTGGGGGCGACTAGACAAACAATGCACTAAATCCCCCTGAAACAAGATAAAATTACTTACGTAAAAGAGAGAAGGTATCTACATGCGCTTAGACTGCATATCCGGGAAGAGATAGAGAATCTAAAGAAACAGGGCATCATCATAGATAGTATCTCCCCATACAACAGCCCCCTATGAGCAGTGCGGAAGAAGAGCACACTGAGAGACAAGGGATCAAAGTATAGGGTAGTAATTGATTACCGGGGCCTTAATGAGAACACGGTAGACAAGAGATACCTGATACCGTGACTAGAACGACCATGAGCTATCATCTGAGAACGAAAGCTAGACAGAGGGAAGACCAACGGAGATGGAAGAGCTCGAGGAGGAGGTGAACGATTAATTTTGAAGCGAAGAAATTTCGGACCCATGAAGATGGGCTTCACTAGATATAGGAAGACCTCAATGACTACTATGAGGTCGGCACCGGGTGTCAGGTATGATCAGATCTGCCGGGCGCTGAAAGATGCATCCCAATCGTGGCGAACATAACATCTATACGTCGGGAATGGAGTGGTTTGGGGGAAATAAAACGCCTCTATAGATTAGAACAAATCGGACTAGATCGAAACTTCGTTCGTTGCCTAAGGATGGTGGAAACCATTCAGGACAGCGATCATCAGAGGTAGGTCACCATGGCATACCACCAGGGGAAGACCAATCACCGGGGCTTGACTGAGACCTACCAAGCCCTGCGACGGAAATATTTCTTGTGGAGTATGTGGAAAACGATTCAGGAGATAATCGGGAACTGTGAGGTGTGCCTCAGCACCAAATACGACCGATACCCACCCAAGGCGACACAAGAGGAGACACCGACTACAAATTGACACTTTCACCTGGAGGGGCTACAAGTGGGTTACAGTGATTGACCTCTTGGCACATCAGATTCAGATCAGAAGTGGAAATCTAGAGATTACCGCTGCAGTTTCACCCTTCAAGGCGCCGATAAGGTAGTGGAACTTCTTGATGTTGGATAAGGTCAGCTCATCGTGTATCAACGATGTGAACGTGTCATGGAAGTGCGACCACTTAAGGATATCACCACAAAACGTTGGGATGGAGATTCGGGGTAATTGTGGTGTCTGTGAATAGGATCCGCTCTGGCTCAAAGTTGGAAAGGCTTGAGAGTGATGTCTTATGTGGCTTTCTTCGTGCTAAACGCGCAATTTGCCTTCACTATTTCTTCCTTTAAAGAGTCGTAGAGCTCAAGCCATGGATCGTCAGGAAACGTATCCCTGTCACCAATAGCGCTGTTGAGCTCTTCACGCTCATTCCAGGCCTCTCTGAACTCAGCCCAATGCTGCATAGCTCCGTCAAGCCTGGCCTCAAATATTGCTGCATCAGCATCGCTAAGGGTTTCAATTTCGATGTTGGAAATACCCATAATGTTCCGTTTGATATTATAATGCCGCCTCTCCAAGACAGCGGCGTGTATTACCTCACACGCCGCTATCTTCTGAAGTTCTAGATTTCCCCATACTATTCAATGACCAAAGTGAAGAGTCCCCCTTGCAGAGGAAGAGAGAGGGAGAGAGGAAGGGAGAAAAGAATCATGAAAAGAAAATGACGAGAAAGTGAAGGAATTAAATTGCAAGAAAGTTGAAAGCTAACTAATAGGAGAGCATTTATACACATTATTTCATGGGATAGAACCGAATAGCCGAATAATTGAACACAGATATTGATGAAACGTTGGCAGAAGAAACCAGTTTGAGTGACGTCATCGGACGAAGAAGGTGGTGTTCAAGTTGTCGCATCTAAAAATCCAAGATGGTTCTACCTCTTTGGAATAGCGTGGTGCGTTGTGAGCCAACCAGTTATAATACAATGGAATATTAGTTTGACCAGTTATCTCTCAATGTAATATAAGACCTTTTTGTGAATGAATATTCTCCCAAACGGACAACTTCAGAAAGGATATGGTGAAATAATGTGTATATTACTCTATTGTGCTCTAACTAAGAGATAAAACAACAAAACATATATGGTTAAAGTGAAGTTAAGGTAATAGGTAAACAGTTATTTATAACTTGTTTAAATTAAAGACTTTACTTTTATTACCGGATGTTAATTAATTTATTAAGGTTATCCTTATCACTATTCGGTTAGGGTATCTTGAATGTTAAATTGGCAAAATTAATTTCATTTGCAATTGAATTAATTAACCTATAACTAAATTGATTAAAACTTGATTATTAATGAAGTGAAATTTGGCAATAGATTTGAAATGTTTAATTAATTCTTTCAGGTTAGTTAGCTATCTCTGTGCATAAGCAAGTTACACATAAAACCTTACATAAATGAAATAGAAATAGAACATAAAGGTAATACATTTAAGTATTTTTCCCACTAAATTACTGAATTTAAGATTCATTAAGGATATTAATTGTTAACAACATGACAATACAGAAATGAAGGTTTAATGAATCTTAATTTAACTTAGTGAAAATAACATTGTATGAATACATAATTCGGCACTATGTTATAGCATGAAATTATTTTTTTTCCTACATTCACATTAAATTGTAATTACATATGCACTAAATAATCGAACATCATCACCATTGCTGAATTGGCATTTTCCCAGGTAAGAACCATAAATAAGGTTTCCTGAATACTATATAATAACTTTATCTACTTTCACTAAGCTGTGATTTGAAATTTGCCAAGTGGCCATGGGACATCAAATTCGAGAAAGATCGGCCGAGGCGGTATTGGGAGCGCTTCGTTTATGGTTCTAGTTCTATGGAGTACCAGAAAAGATATCGTCTAATGCGGGACGGGAGTTCGATAACGCCAACATCAGGGAAGAAATGAAGGCTCTGGAGGTAAGGTGGCATCTAAACACCCCAGGACACCTAAGAGCAGGGGTGGGGGTATAGAGAGGCTCCACTGTACGTTTAGCGGATCACGGGTGTACCAGCTAGATAAGGGCCTAGAACCAGACTTGGCTATGATAAGAGCTATATCAGCCTGTATGAAGTATACCTTCACCTTAATGCCAGGAACACTTCAATTTTGGTTGGCTGGTTGGAGTGGACTGTATATAAATGAAAAATAATACATTATTGGATGATGATGAAATTCTATTATACAAATCACAAGTGGTGTAGGGGTGGCCAAAAGAAAGATTTATGATTAGATGGGTTATTAAATTTTATAGGGCCGGGTTATGGAATTGTAGATATAAAATTGAGGTGGCTGACGATGATGTAGATGTTAGTTGTTTACTTCAGGTGTACTTATTCTATGCTATCTTCTAACCTCCACATTCTTATGCTTCTCTCTCCTCTGCTTCTGGGGACAACTCCAGGAGTTATACTCACTCATGGTAGATATTAATGATGAGTAAACAAAAAGAAAAGATGGACTGCTCTTGACAGAAGACATGCATCCGGGTTACTTTTTCTCACCACATAGAGCGCTGGAGAAGGTGAGTTTTGAATGTTGGTCACATGGGCACTAGTATTGCTTACATTATGGTAGTCCCTAAATTCAACCTTTCGGTTGCCGTAGGTTAACCACTCCGTACATACGGTAACGGGATTCGCTCCATTAGAAATTCTGTTTGGACTTAGAGGGGGCAAACGCGATAATAAAAACAAGGTGATCGACGGACAGGAGATCGTCGGTAACGGGATGGCACTGAGAAAAACGTGGGACAAGGTGAGGGAGAGAATCGAAAAGGAGAAAGTCAAACGCGTGGCGCGACATAACGAAGGTGTACGTGACATTGTGGAGAAAATTGGTATAGGGACAGTGGTTTACCGTAGAGTGAGCTCTAACAGGGGTAAGGAGCCGCGAAGATATGAGGGGCCATTCAGGGTGATTACAATTAGAGAGCATAACATATTACGTAACGATAGGGAGTATTAGTTAAAAGTTTTTTTTGTACATAAAAGTTTTATCGTTAGTGTTTTTAAAATTTATGGTAAGAAGAGAGGAGTGGCAAGTTTTATTAGTTTTTAAATAGTACATGTGTTAATTTTAGTTTATGAAAAGTGTATTTTTTAGTTTTCGTTTTTTTGTATATAGGTTAGTTTGTCTTTAGTTTTTTTTTTAGTTTTGTTGTGGTTATCTTTTTGGAGTTTATGAGGCATGTTCATAAACTGGTAGGGGAGAGTTATGGTTGGACAAGGCCTGTATACAACTCTAATCCTAACTCCTCATGTAAATAAACCCCAATAATGTATATAAGGAGCATCACAGAGATAATAAATCTCAGTATCTTTCTAGTAAGTGTGGGTTACATTTCTGCTCCCTTTTTTCCTTTTTTTAAGTCTTCCAGTCCAAGTGCTCGTAAGTTGTATATGCATATGTATATAAGAGAGATTAGAAGGAGAAATAAAGCTGTGTTATTCTAGCAAGTTAGTAAGACAATCCATGGATTAATTTTTACCTTTATGAATTTTTTTTTTGTCGTTTTATCATCTTCAATTTTTGCTCTCTCACTCATTTATTTTGTAAATAATGGCTGCTATTGGTAAAGGGATTGCTAGGCAAGCGGTTTTAAACCTGGAAGCTTTGAATAAAAACGTGGTCCAGAATGCACCTCCCACAGAGGCGAATCCTTCGCCCCAGAGTTTCCTCCACTACCAGTATCTCTTGCATAAGCACACGCAACAACACTATAGTGTATCTAAGTACACACTGCAACCAACCAAGACTTGATGAAGGCCGTTTCTGACCTCGAACGGTTCACCGGGGGAACAGGCGAACTCGGCCACTTCGTAAAAGAGAGTTACCGACTAATAAGCTGAATTGAAGCGAAGTCTATCGAAAATCTACTCGATAGTAAAGATACAGAGGCACTATAAGCAGCGGTCGTCTGCAGAGTGAAGAGGAGCATCCTAAATCAGATTCAGGCAGACGATGAGACCCCTTGGAGACTTATCAAGATTAAAGAAGGCATTCGGAGGAGGACATATTTATGATGATTAGAGAGACAAAGAAACCGAAGCAGTCTAGTGGGCAGTATGCCGCGGAACTCTTGGCACGCTACAACAGAATCTCTGAGAAACTTAGTTGAATGATGGAGTCAATCCAAGTACAGGATCGGATGCAATGTAATGAAGATTCAGTTGGCAAAATAACTTGGAGGAGCATCCTCAATCAGATTCAGGCGGTACGTGGAGAATCTGCTGCTGGAGCCGGTGCTTGCTTTCCCAGACTTCGCTCGGCAATTCACTATCACTACAGGTGCGAGTGAGTATGCATTGGGAGCGGTGTTGTCTTAGGATAGTGAAAGAGGAAATCGCCCAGTGGCATATGCCAGTAGGCACCTAACAGAGACGGAGACCAGATACAGTGCGCCAGAACGAGAGCTCTTAGGAATAGTCTGTGCTGTTGACCACTTTAGGCCCTATGTGTTCGGGAGAAAATTTAAAGTACACACTGACCACAGGCCTCTCCAAGTGGTGGGAAAACTGAAGGAGTCTTCGGCCATGATTACGCGTTGGAAAGTGCTCCTAGGACAATATAATATGGAAATAATATACAAACCAGGAAAAGAAAATGTCGTAGCCGATTGGTTGTCTCGAGCAATTACAGTAAATGCAGTAGAAGAGGAGGCCGGAGAACCGCCTAGACAATTCATAGGGGAGTGGACACCGGGAGAGGAAGAAGAACAGAATGTGGTAGAGGAAGAGAATAGGGAGGAATCTTCGTCTAACGAAAGCTCGGAGGAAGACCAGTAGATAGGGAGGAACTTGAGGACATAATAAAGCACAAGAGGCGACAGATTGTATGGAAGACGAGGACCACTGGATTGCTCAAAGGTGAGTGCAGCAATTATGGAAGGAGCAATATCACGACGATTTGGTCGCAGCCAGGCATGAAAAACGACCAGAATTGTAGAACGTTAAATAATGCTTCTTAGCCTGGAAAAAAGTGTCGGCTGTACATGGGAAATGAAACCGTTTGGGAGAAGATTAAGCGGCTATGGTATTATGAGCACATAGGAATGGACAGGACATTCGCCCGATGCAAGCTGATGGTGGAAACTGTTTGGGAAGACGAACGCCAGAGAGAAGTGACTGTCGCGTATCATCGGAGCAAAACAAATCACCGCGGATTCTCGGAGACCCTGCAATCATAAAAGAGAAGATACTTTTGGTGGAGGATGAACAAGATAATCACAGAAGTTGTAGGAAACTGCGAAGTTTGTCTACGCACCAAGTATGACAGACATCCACCAAAAGGGTGACAAGAGACACCTACCGCAACGATCTACAAGTCAACACTTTCACATGGAGAGGATTTAAATTGATCTCCATAATTTATCTCTTCAGTGAGGAGGCAATGGCACACCATGTGCTCGACAAGTCGTCGGAAGTAGTCTTGGCAGCTATCCTATTGTGATTCGAATTCTACGGAGTTCTAAAGCGTATCTTCAGATTCAGGCAGAGAATTCGACAATGCCATGATTCGAACTGAAATGAAGAACCTTGACGTAATACGTCATCTCAATACATCAGGGCATCCCAAGAGTAGAGGAGGCATACAGCGGCTTCATGTAACATTCCCGGTTGAACAGGGACTGGAACCGGACGTGGCAATGCCTAAGGCTATTGTGGCATACAATCATTCCATACATACAGTTACGGGGTTTTAACTATTTGAGATTATCTTTGGGCTTCGAGGACACCGGCGGGACTATAAGGGCACGGCAGCAAACGGAGAAGAAATACACAACCACGTTGCTCGAAGAAAATTATAGGAAAAGGCCCGGGGAAGAATGGAAAAGGAAAAATCCAGGAGGATAACCCGGTAGAAAGATCACAGATAGGATGGAAGCAATTAAAATCGGGACGGTCATATATAGGGAATTGGGGTAAAACCGGAGTAAAGAGATACAGCGATACGAGGGTCCATTTATAATGATAATTATAAGGGGACATAATATTGTAAGAATACAAAGATTCAGAGAACCCAAAAAGAGGAGGACTGTCCAGATTGAAGAATTAAAACTTCCGGCAATAATAATATAAAAACTGAAGTGTTCTCTTACTAGATTAGATTACAGAAAATTTAGTTATTTATTTTAAGTTTTGTTTTGTTAATATTGTATTTTTAATTTTATGTTTTTTGATTATTGTAAATATTTTCTTTTTCATTCTAGCTTCTTCATTTACTGTATGAAATTTTTTTTTAATTTTATTTTTAGGTTTAAATTATGTATTTAGCATTTATTTAAGGGAGCTTGTAAGTTTCTACTATCTATGTATATAGGAAATTTTTTTATTGTAAATAGTTTTTCATTATTGTTTTTGTTTTAAATGTTATTATATTGTATAGTATTAGTTTACGAGGATTGTTCATAAACTGGTGGGGGAAAGTTATGGTCTGAGTCAGCTGGCTGAGAAGATCAGCTGAACGAATTTATATAAAGAGATGTATTGAACCCAATAAAACCAATACAGAACAGAATACAAATCGTCAAATCAACATCATACAAACTCAAACACCTCATCTACTCACCAGGGTTGTCACTCAGACTCAAATTACTCATCTACAAAGTAATACTACGTCCATCACTCCTACACAGCGTACCACTAGTACACTATCTCTACCCAACAGCCCTGAAATCACTACAATACCAATACAGTACACTACAGAAAATTTGTCGAGGGACATCACTGGAAATACGTAACATGACACACATTCATAACGAACTACAGTTAGAAACTGTACAACAACACATCACACGTAGACACATTAAATTCTTTGGCAGTCTCCCTGCTTCCTTCAATCCAGTATTCCAGTCTATCACTCCATCCCCTCTTCCTGCGAGGTGGCAGGGCCGGAAAGGTTCCAAAAACCCTATTAACATCACTTCATAACTCCATCTACTGATGCATCCACTCCTCCTCCCCCATACTTCTCTTTCGACTTCTGATTGTTTTCTTATTATTTCACCATTATCTATTGTCTTTATTAATTAATGTTTTTATTTTTATCTTCTATGCGATACAACACGAGGAGGCCCCTCACCTCCGGATTTAAAATAGCACCTTTTTCAGAATGTTTATCTCATGTATACAAATAAACATAACATGTAACCTTAAAATACCATTGGTAGTAAAAGGTAAGATCCAACACAAATTACTTTTCTTTTCACAGTAATGCACTTATTAATTCACTTTTATTTCTGTTTTAGAGGGATCGGAAACAGAATAAAGCCAGTATTTGGATGGATCCACAAGATATGCGGATATTGTTGCTTTCACTAAGAAGGGGAAGTCGGCAATTATTCTGGATCCCACAGTGAGCTATGCAAATAACGACCTTGACAAGGTAATTAAAGTAGATAGGGTAAAGAAGGAAATCTGCGACAAATGTATCCTCCTCTTTCCTTAAGGAGAAGTTCCATAAGGGTTTCGGAGAACGAGACTTTAACGTAAGAGGCCTCAGGTTAAGAGCCCATTGAACCATACCCAGTATAACTGGAGGAGCTCGGGGTCGATGTCCAAGAAGTGGCTAGAATAACAGAGAATATAATACTCGACTCCCTGGGAATCATCCACCACCTCATGCATGGAAATTAATCAGTAAGTGAGTTATCCAGAGGAAGGATGGCATGCATACATTGCATATCTTGTTTGTTATTTTATTTATTACTTTATTATTTTTGTATATATTTTCAATATTTGTTCTATTTTTATTGTATATTATTTTTAACATAGTTTGTTGTTGTTTTTTTTATTTATACTTGTTACTTAAGTATCTTTCTTATATTTTCTCATATATCTATCACTATTCTATCCATTATTCAGTTAAAACCAAATAGAAAGGGAAAAAGAAGGGAAGGAAAAGAAAAAAAAAGAGTAAAAGGGGAAAAGATGGAAAAGGAGGGAAAAAATCATGAAAAAAAGAAAAAGAAAAAGGTAAAATATCGTATGATTAGACTAAAACAAGTATGTTGTGTGACTAGCAACTCAATGAAGTTGGGCAGCATAACTTCATTTAGTCTTCTCATATATATTTCCTTCCATTGTATCCCAATCCCACGTCACCACCCTTGAAGAATGGTGCCAAAACTGGAGGATTAAAATAAATTCCAATAAATCCCACCAAATCACATTTACCCTTCGTCCTTTTAATAATACCCCACTTATTCCTGTTGAACAGATCCGTTACTTAGGACTAAATCTGGACAAACGACTGACATGGAATCCTCATACAAGACTGAAAAGACACGAAACTGCTCGTCGATTCCGACTATTACAACATTTACTAGACAAACGGTCCAAACTTCCAATTCATTACAAAAGACTGATCTATATGACTGTTATAAGGCCTATCTGGACATACGGAGTTGAGCTATGAGGCTCCACTAAACCATCTAATTCCTCTCGAATCCAATCCTTACAGTCCAAAATCCTTCGTAAAATCCTTAATGCTCCTTTCTTTGTCACAAATCAAATCACCCATCAATGCCCCATATGTTGCCGATTTGGCCAGAACCAGATACCAATCCTTCCATAATAAACTTCCCAACCACCCAAACCAACTCGTTTCTAGCTTGGCTTCTTCTTCACTAACTAATAATTCTCATAGGCGTCTGAAAAGAAGATGACCTCGAGATCTTCTCCTTTAGAAATGTTTTTGGAGTTCTATCAATGCGTAGATTCTCCATATGTTTGTATCATGTTACAATATCACTTACAGCAAATTTACTTGATGTGTATATATGTATACAGTTGTAAACTACCATAAATAAATTATTAAAAAAAAAAAAAAGAAAAAACCTCACCTATACTATATGTACTTCATTTATCTATTGTACCTTATACATCTACCTCTTTACCACATCTAAAACTAGTTTTAATGAAGAGTCTCCTACAATTTATATGTCTAGAGATTATATCTCTATTATAATCTATATTAGATTATATCTCACCTGGTTATTAGCAACTTGTTTCCTGTATATTTTCTCATATTTTTATTATTAATATTTTATTATTTTTAGTTATTTAATATCTTTATTAACTTAACAATTCTCTTGAAATGTTTTTTTATAATTTTTAATGTTCTATTTGTTCTAAAATGTTTGTATCTTATTTTCTCATTTAGCCCAGACAAAGGCCTGCAAAGTGGGGCGAAACGCTGGTTTACAATAAATAGTTCTCTTTTACTAATTTGATACCTTTTTTGACCGCCACCCGGACTATCCTCCTTCAAACTACTTTATACGGTCTACTATCTTCTTTCAATATAAAGGGAAATACCTCCAACCTCACTCTCAAAGTAGGTTGTATACTAGTTTCACAGAAAATTATGGAGGCTATAGTAATAGCGCAATTCATCAACACTCTCAGCCACGACTCTCATTTCACAAGCAATATTCTGCTGAAAGTCAAAAAATGCCAGCTGACCCCAAGGCTTCATCAGAAACCAGCTCCAATGCGCAATCACATCCTGAAACAACAGGAGCACATCAGGGTATTCAGCAAGGCTCGTCTAGGCCTATTGATGTTGAGTTAGCCAATGCTACACAGGTCTAACATTCAAAAAATCATTCTCGCAAGGCATTAGTCGGCAGTATAGAGCCCCCTTACTGCAGTTATCTCCTTACATGTCTTCCATACAACAAATGTTATCCAGACCACAGAGTTCTACAATACCGGCAATGTCAACTGCCAAACCTAATATTGCAACGCTGTGAGCAAATGGGTTTGCCTCAAGTTAGAGCTGCAGGCGCAGCTACCAGTTCTGAGCTTGCAAATTACAGGAATCATCAAAGGCAACAAACTGTAGGACATCCATCTTTGAATGGTGTAATCGGAATCGGAGATCAAGTGAATATATTTTTAAATATGTATTATATTTCGGAGGATAAACAGCTAGAAGTAAAACCTATCAGCTCCAAGAATAAAATACAGGTAGATGATGTGTTAGCATCTAAAAATGGAATCCCTGTTGCCAATGGAAGAATTGATTTCGAATCTCATCATAGCAGAGACACATTTGATAATTTTACTCTGCCTTCTATAATTAATAGAGAATCAGTATAAATTCCAATTATACCACCGCAGATCCCCAAAACCACTTCTGATCAAATCATTGAGTAAACTAGCACGGGATATATGGAAGATTTTCAGAATGGCACCAAGCCGATGATTTCATCACAACACTAACTTCGTCAGTCATGAACCTCTTAGTTCTGGAAATATGCAAAACCAATAGGATTCTCCAGTTTCTCATCCATCTAAGCAAAGTTCACAACAAATTTCTGCCTTACCTAATTCAGAAGATGCTTGCTTTAACGATAACCCCAAATCTTGAAGCCAAACTATTTCAGCACCAACCCCTTATAATATGCACTCACAACAGTATTCTAGAAGTCGAGATCCAGGTAATATGCCATGCCACAATGCGAAGCTAAGCTTCAACTATTTTAGAATGAGCACTATTTCTATCAAGTATCCTTCACCGATGCTTCCTATGGCATATGAGGTTAAAATTATCTCGGTGGTTGCCACGAAATTAGCAGTCGGAATTTTAGGAACTCAACCATGCCCAGTTCATATCATGCTGGATGACTTGGCACAATGCTCAAATCAAGTAGTAGTAGTAGAAGCACTATTCAGATATAAAACTTTTAACGGTAGCATTATTACATGCTATACCAGAACCCAGAAAACCTTCTGACAAATGACCGCAGGTTTTTAATGAACTGAAACTTTTGGTTGAAATTTGCGTTTGGATTGGTATTTGTATTTTTAAGATACTAATTAATCATTACAGTTAGTACCACTTCTACTTGGTCATGCACAAAAAGTTTCTGTCAATTCTAAACAAATCAGTATGCCTCTAATCTTGACTAGGTCATGTAAGTCCTAGATCTAATTGCCTGTACTCAACTTTTGTTTATTACAAAAGTTAAAACAAAGCCTAGCTTAATTTAGATGGGTCTTTTTTAAAAAAAAGTCGGCCCCCTCAAACATATTAAATGGCAGCTCGAATGCTGCCATCTAGTCGGAGACAAAAGGAGTAGAAGCTATGTTCCCATAGAACAAGTTAAGTGGTACTTTTTGATTGATAACAAAGGCACTGAGTAAACAATGACTCCATTTTTCTGATAGTCAAGTGTCACTCAGGATGAGTGAATAGTTTAATCAACCCAGTCCGGCAGGTAACGTAGTCAGGATGAGAAGAGCGAACACTGCACAAGAACTAGTCTTCAAGCACCACAGAAGATGTCAATATCTCACAAGCCAGAAGAGGGAATATGGGGTAGTTGGTGCACGTTTCAGAGGGGAAGTTCCTGGACTTGCCGCCACGGCGCAGCACTAGCGCTGTTAGTTCAGACGGTGTCCACTATCTAACAGCATCAACTGTGGTCACGTGAACTATGGTGGGAGATTTTAATTTACATCTTTAGCTCGACCCTTAACCTCTCAGGTGACCTATGGGGGTTTTAAATTCAAATTTTCAGCTCGACCTACCTTTAAACACAAACGTGATCGGTCACGTGATCATTAGACAGCCAATTAGACGCTATTATTTGGTCAGGAAACCCCTGGCGAGGGATTTGAATTCAAATTTAGCTCGACAAAACCTTAACTACTCTCGTGGTCGGCCATGTGATCATTAGGCCACGCCCTCTTTTAAGTCACGTGACTGCAACCAGGGACTAAGTGTACCCGGCCACCATTTTTTTTTTTAATGCTACCACTTTATTATGAGGGCTCGCGATCCACTTCTTTTCGTTCACTACCGCATTGGTCACGTGACTTACGGGTTTAGTGGCGTGTACCCAGCAACCATTTTTTTTTTAATATATTAAGAGTGTCGATCCTCGGCGATCCTCATCGTGATCATTTTTTATGTATGTTTTCTATGTACACTATTTATTTTAAACAGCTTCAATTGGTGGGGGCTCGGTTTCATTTAACTTTTCAACATCGTCAATATAATCGTACGGAAACACACATTTCCTCGTGTCTAATGTCAATTCTTCATCTCCGTAATATTTTGATGTTTTTTTGAATTCATGGATAAATTATTCCAGTTATTGGAATGTCTAATCCTTCAATTCTTTCAATATATACAGAAAATGATATCGGATCATGCCTCTGATATTTGGTTGTGTTTGCCGACAATTCGTTAAGGCACTAAGGCACTGTTTACAGTGTAACTTTTATAATTGTTTAGTGCTAATATCACTGTAGAATATTAATAACACGCTCAAAACAAATGGAAAGACTTTAAATGTCAATCGTTGGGAGACTATGCAGATATTTATATCAAAACTGATATTGTGCTACTTTGTGACGTCTTCGAATCTTTCCAAAATGTTATGATGAAGCTCATTATTTTATTGTTCCCAGCTTGACGTTTGATGCCATGCTAAAATAAACTAAAATGTACATAGAGCTCTTACAGGATTATAATATGATTCTAATGATAGAGCACGGAATTCGAGGCGGTTTGTGTCCAGTGTCCCACAGGTATGCAGAGTCAAATAATAAATACATGAGTAACTTCAATTCAAACAAAGAATCGAGTTACATAATTTATTTAGATGCAAATAATCTTTACGGTCAAGCAATGAACATGTATTTTCCATACGGAGGATTTGAGTGGGTTAAAATTCCGGAATGTATAAGTATCCTCGATCTCAGGGATGATGATGAAATTGGATATATTTTCGAAATATACGTTAGTTATTCTCAAGAACTTCGAAATATTAAGGATAATTTACCATTTTAATCTGTAACAATCGTACCACTGGGAGCCAGTTGTAATTCAAAAAAATTAATAACGCATTTCGAAAAAAAAAAAACGCTACATCCTACACTACAAAACTTTGATACAGGCTGTAAAACATGGATTCAAACTAGAAAAAAATCACCTTGCTTTGTAATTTAACCAGTTTGAAGATATGATAAACACAAATCAGTATTTTGATTTCTCGGATTATCCTAAAAATCAGCTATCTTACTTGAAAGAAAATTCCAAATTGGGTAAATTCCAATATGAAATGAATTCCAAGACTATTTCAAAATATGTGGGATTAAGAGCTAAAATATATGCGGTTATGACTGAAAATGGTGTGAAAAATCGTGCTAAGGGCGTAAAAACAGCATTAAAACAGTATATTAGTTTTGAAGATTTTTAAAAAGTATTGTTTAAAAATGAAATTATGCATACGCCTATGTAATTAATAAAACCAAAGGAACATAATATTTTTAGCTCTGAGGTTAATAAAATTTTCTCTTTCTTCCTTTGATGGTAAAAGACACATACTAGACGATGGGTTTAATACTTTGGCTTATAGTCATTATATACTAAATAAGGAGAAAAAAGAAAAAAAAGATTTTTAGAATAAAGTAAAAACATCTTGACGGCAGGTAAAATTTTCGTAAAAGGTCGAGATATAAAAAATATTTGTATCCTAACAGTTGCACAGATGTTGTATATTCAACTTGAAAAGATTTTTGACTTTCCAAAAATTGATTCACTCATTTTAGATGAGGAAGGAAGCCATTGCATCATGTATATGCATGTATATTGCATCATAATGCTAAAGAGATATGTACGGAGGATCGAACAAAAACTTTAGCTGCATGAATAAATAATAATTTATTTTGAAATGTATTAACCTGTAGTGATTTTTTGTCGATTACCGATGGTAACAGTGTATTGATTTTGTATCTATTATCGATGGTAACTGTCGAGAGGTTTTTCTAAGATACGAAATAGTAAGTGTGTTGTTTGATTGTTATTGTTAGGTTAAGAGATTATTGAGAGTTCACAATTATGTTAATAATTATAATATAAGAAGTGTGCAAGTATGCAACAATCCTTAGTGGTTTCGATTATGTCATAAAACATAAGAAAGCTGTCGAAAATGTTCATGTTGACTACTTTTCATGGGCACCAATGCTTGCTAAGTTACCAGCATTAGACGTTGATGATATAATCCAACAACAAAGTATTAATCAAATATCAACGGACTTGATATCAGCTAAGTCAATTGCAGTAGCAACCCGTAAAGATTGTCAATTGTCAAAACTTCTTCAACAGTTACACAATGACGAAGTTCAAGATGAAAAATTTTCTCTACAAGATGGAGTCATTTTTAAAGGCCATCGGGTCTATATACCACCAGCCTTACAACCAGCTGTTTTAGCTGAACTACATTCTACCCATATTAAGACATCCAAGATGAAAAGTCTAGCCAGAAGATATTGTTTTTGGACCAACATTGATCGGGATATAGAGGCATTTGTGAAAAGCTGCAAAGCATGTGCATCAACTACCTGTGCACCTTCTAGTGCCCCCATTCACCCATGGGAGGAACCAACTTCAAATGTTCAACGTGTCCATATTGATTATGCCGGACCCAAGGATGGACATTATCTATTTATTCTAATTGACGCTAAATCAAAATGGCCAGAAGTTTGAATTTCTAAATCACCACCAACTTCTGCGTCCACAATTGAATACCTTCAAGATATATTTAGCGTACACGGTCTTCCTGAAGTTATTGTCTCTGATAATGCTTCTATTTTCACCAGCTCAGAATTTATTGAATTTTGTGAGTCAAATGGTATTCGTAGAAGACTCATCGCTCCAGGTCGTCCTCAAACGAATGGTCAAGTCGAAAGGTATGTTCAGTTCCTCAAAAGAAAACTCGATGCCATGGAATCAACACCAGGCAGTCTACAGTCCAAAATTCGCAATATCTTGTTTCGCTATCGTGCTACACCTTTACGATGCGAACACTCCAGCAGAATTATACTTGGGTCGACAAATTCGAACCAAACTAGACCTGTTAAAACCATATAAGAAAACAACAAAAAAGGCAACCCCAGCTTCTAAATCCTGCTTAAGATCTTTTAGTGTCGGTGACCGCGCCATAGTCAAAATGTATACTGGTGGGAAAGAGATATGGAAGCAAGGCATCATAATCGAGACATATAAGAAATCCACTACAGAGTCCAGCTAGATGATGGATATGCGCTAAAACGTAACATAGACCAATTGTGTAGCACAGAGGTTCCTCGCCATGTTTCCTTTGAAGATAGTTCTTCAAATAACCGACAAAGGAGCGACCAACATGCTGGCAACACTTCCCCTTCCAGGACACAACAACAACTGTCACCTCCAGGGAGGTTTATACCTCTCTCTCTCTCTCTCTCTCTATATAT